>NW_028252454.1:0-81623 GCF_964263255.1 Lissotriton vulgaris
TTAATTATTCCTTTCAAAGAAGTAAGATCAAATGCAGAACTAGTGAGAGAAACAGGATGTTTGTGGCCAGCTCTGATAATCATTCCAAATTCAGCTTGATGCCACCAACCAAGTACATTAATACCTTTATAGGCAACATACATTTTTTCATAAATGGATTTAGTTTTGAAAGTGATGTTGCCACAAAAATACCCTGCTAAATAACTTTTGCTACCCTCAAAAGCAATGGTGACAACATCTGGAGGTAATAACACTTTATGTACCAAGTTTTGTTTGTACTTGTCAATAGAGATGATAGTGATTCTTGCACCAGAATCAATGAGAAGTGGAACATTGTCAATCAAAATTTGAACTAAAGGATCTGCAACAACCTTGTCAGAATGTACATTGTTGATGTCAATAGAATCTACAGCCAGCATTAACTCCTCAAATATATTTTCCAGTGTTGTTTGCTCAGCCTCAACATCTCAATTTTGAACATATCAAACAGGATGACGTCTGCCTCCTCTACAAACAATATCAAAATGACTCATTTTTTTGCATTTCCAACACTCTTGTGCTGCAGCTCGACAATTTTTAAAACTAGAAACATGGGAATTTGTACCACATCTAAAGTATTGTATTCTGCCATGGCCAAACGATGCACCTCTGTTACCTCTGACATTAGCATAAGAGCCTCTAGACCTATTTGCAATAACATCAGAAGTGTGAGAATTTTTGTAGAAACACCAGCAAGAGTAGTTGAAGTGGATGAAGCTTGGGATTCTAAAATGTTGGAATCATTCTCAGAAGTGTTGTTGCTTTTTGCTATATCCGTAATATAGATGTAATAATTTATACATATATATTCACTTTAAACTAATTATTAAACTATTATTTTTAAGTTATGTTAAAAGTTTTAAATAATATAAAAAATAACAATATATATTAAAGATTAAAAATATAAAAAAACTAATCTATAATAAATTAAAACATTAAACTATTAAAAAAAATTAAACTTAAATTTCACAATACAATCAGTGCAACAGTAGGGGTAGTGCTGGATAGCAAACGTGTATAAATAACTATTGCCACTCCCATGACTGCAAAAGTAGGGTAAGTGTTGGATAGCGAGGATTTAAATTTACTATTCAAACTCCAGTGAGTGCAACAGTAGGGAAAGTGTTGGGTGGTGTAGGGGAATATTATCACTCCAAAGAACAGTAAGGAAAGTGTTGGATAGTGGAAGGGTAAAAAATACTATACCCCTTTCCAGTGATTGCAACAGTAAGATAAGTGTTTGATGGCGGAAGGGTAAAATAGACTATTCCCACTCCAGAGAGTGCAACAGTAGTAAAAGTGCTGGATAGAGGAGGGGTAAAATTACTATTGCTACTCCCCTGGGTGCAAAGATAAGGAAAGTGTTGGATAGCAAAGGGATGAAATATACTATTCAAAGTCCAGTGAGAGCAACAGTAAGAAAAGTGTTGGATAGCAGAAGGGAAAAACTACTATGCCCCTCCAAAGGGTGCAGCAGCAGAGAAAGTGTTGGATAGCTGAGGGATAAAAATGACTATTCCCACTCCACTGAATGCAACACTAGGATAAGTGTTGGATAGCAGAGAGGTAAAAAAATGGTATTCCCAATCCAGGGCGTGCAACAGTAGTGAAAGTGTTGGATAGCGGAGGAGTGAAAATTACTATTCCTACTCCAGTGAGTGCAACAATAGAGAAAGTGTTGGATAGCAGACGGGTAAAAATTACTATTCCTCCTCTGGTGACTGCAGCACTAAGGAAAGCGCTGGACAGCAAAGAGATCAAAATTACTATTCTCACTCCAGTGAATGCAACATTAGGGAAAGTGTTGAATAGCAGAGAGACAAAAATTACTATTCACACTCAAACTGTTAAAACAAAAATAAAAAAATCATTTAAAAAAAAATCCTTAAAATAAATAAAAAATATTTTGAAATGGAGATATCAAATATATTAAATATATAACAAGGAAATATACTATATTATTATTTACATATACACAAAAACCTACAAATAATATCTAAAATAAACTAATAAATATGTTTATAAGACATAATTATTTTAAACCACAAAATGTTTACAAACAAAATGTTTACAAACAAAAAAATGAAATAATACATAAATGTATTTATTTGATTTTCCACCCTAAGACACGAATAATAAAACACTTCAACATTTTCAATTACATTTACTTCCATAATTACCATATTTAATAATCAATATCATTAATATCATTAATAAAAACGAATTAACAATAATTGGCTACACACCCTTTAACACTATAATATCCACAACACACACCTAAATTAAACTACAAAATAAAAAAACACAATTCAAAAATGTTTTAAAAATAAAAACTATTATTAACTAATAATAGCGTAAATAAATTATATTTACTACCGACTCTTTACCCCTTTAAAAGTAAAAAACATCAAAGAAAAAAAATAAGAAAATTCCCAAAATAAAAATAAATATAAAAAAATTAACATTATATACTAATATACAGGTATTTACAACTATATATTAAGTAATTAAATAAGAATTACTACCCACCCTTTACTTCTATAAACAGCTCAACACACACCTGAAATAAATTACAAAAGTACCCTAATTAATAACCAATTAATTAATTGAAAATAATAATAATTCATTAATTAAAAAAAATTACATCCCACCCTTTACACCTATAAACACCACATCACACATCTAAAATTAATTACACAATTATCATAATTAATTACTAATTAATTAATTCTAATTAATTATGAACCACTTATTAATGCATACATTATAAATACATTACTTCCCACCCTTTACACCTATACACACCAAATCAGACACCTGAAATTAATTACACATTTACCACAATTAATTAACAATTAATAAATTTAAATTAATGAACAACTAATTAATTATTAAATAATATTAAATTGCTATACACATTTAACACTATGCCATCTTAATTAAACACATATTAATAAATAAAAAGGAATCAATACATTTAATATAATTAAATTACTTCCCACCATATACCCCTATAAAACCCCAACTCGCTTCGGAACTAAAAAACGCAAAATGTTCCCGAATTTTTTTTATAACTCCTAAAAATGTAACACATATATTAAAAATACAATTCTTATACAAAAAAAATACATGACATACATAAACAATAAATAATAAAATACATACCATTATTAAAAAACGATATTTTTAACAACTATATTTTTGCAAACAATATTAAACACTTCAATGTTTTTAAAGTCGGTATCAGGGCCGGCGGTGGGCATGGGCAGTATGGGCAGCTGCCCAGGGCCCTGCGCTCAGCTGAAAGATAGGGGGCTGCTTCACTGAGAAATGCCACACTATCACAGAATGCCCACCTGCTCCTCCAGGGCCCCCTCCCCACACAATCACAATTCACATGCTAGATGTCTCAAGTCGACCTTGCTGGTCAGAGCCTGGTGGCATTCTTGGGGGTGCAAGGGTGGGGAGAAGGGACAAACAGATAGGGAAAGGTACAGCAGCCAGGCCAGCAATTATGTTCACCCACAGTGTCAGGGGTGGGGCGGCACCTCTGTTAAGTACTGGCCATTCCCTTTCTGCATTTTGTTGCTGTGTCACAGAAAGCATCTTTGTTTCCAGGACCAGCCAGACACAGGTAAGGAGAGGTGGGTGAGGGGTGGAGGGGTCAGCCAGATAAACTGGCTTTTGTTAACTTTTGCATCACCGATTTATTTAAAATGTATGTAGAACTGCCAGTGATAGGGCGGTGTTTTACGCAATGCGTTGTTACTGCCTCCAAGGCCCAGGGGAGGGGGCCCCCTTTCCCTGGGCCTCTAAGCACTAGAGCAAGCTGCAAGGTCCAGGTGTAGATAGATCATCTTTTTTCTGCCATTTGTCACTTCCAAAGTGCAGCCTTGGGATGGAGAGAAATAAAGGGTTTAACTAAAGCAAGAAAGAGGGGGTTAGAAAGGGACCAGATTGTTTTATTCACACCTAAAATACATTGGTGCGATGTGATGCAGCGCGCGCAACAAAATTATTTTTATTTACTTATATGTTTACTTACCTCTAATCGGCCATAATCCATAGATTACTACCCCCACCCTGACCATCCCTAGCCCCACGTCAGTGCCTAGCAGCACTCTCACCATGGGCGGCTTCTGGTAACATGTTACTGCACCCACTTTTCTTCAGACTTTCTGGCACCCTCCATAGGCCGGCATAAAACACACTCCCTACTAATATGAGCCTGTGGAGGGAGTTCCGTAGGGCCGTGAGGCGCGGTGGGGGAGGGGCAGGGTTAGTAAACACTGGAATATGGATGAACGAAGGTAAGTAAACATTCAAATGAATAAAACAAATTTCGTTGCGTGCTCTTCATTGCATTTTGCGTTGCAGCGAGCACAACAACATTTGTTTTATTTATTTAAGTGTTAACTTTCCTCCGTTCATCCATATTCCGATGTTTACTTCCCCCCACCCTGCCCTTCCCCCGCCCCACCTCACTGCCACATGGAAACTCCCTCCACGAGCCGCTAGTGATATTAGACCTGTCATCCTTAAGGTGTTCTTTCCCCAGACGGTTTGCCTTTTACCTCCTGCTTTGCTGATTCTTTTGTTGGCCTTGGGACTCTGAACACTTTACCTCTGTTAACCAGTGCTAAAGTGCATGTGCTTCTCCCCTAAATATGGCAACAATTGTAGTATACCTTTTAAAGTGGTATAACATATACCCAGGGCCTACAAGCCAAACACTGCTAGTGGGCCTGCAATACAAACAAAAACAATGGTTCTGTCGGTCATACGCACTATTTCTTTTCAGAAGACTTATTTCTTTATGTAATACTGTACAACCTTCTTTACTGTTATCCGAAATATTCAGGAACACTGGAACACATAGCAAAATTATGAGTATTCTGGTACGTTATGTCAATTCAAGCATTTTTATATACTCACAGGTTTATAAACTAGGCTGTCAAACCAAGGTGAAGTTTAGAGTGATGTGTACTAAAGTGAAATGTGCTCAGTTGTAGAACGTAGGACATATATTATGTACAAGGTGATTAAAACCACAGTATATACAAAGGAAGAGAAGGCCAGAATATTATGACAAATACAATAACTCTGGTGTATGTACAAATTATTCAATCATTTGCGCCCAAAGGCTTGATCAATCTGAACTGTAAGGGATAGTTGAAGTTTCAACCCAATCAATGCTTAATTAGGAAGTCAAGGCTGATCTTTATCAGGACAGTTGTACGGGAGCAGGAGATTACAGCCTATTGATGAGGAAAGTATAAATCAAGATGTGTTCCATATGGAAAATGTCAGTCATGGCACTCAAGTTAGTGCTAAGATTTGGGTGACTCACTCACCCAAAATCAATCAAGGAATCAATCATGATATGAAGTTCATAACTAAAAGGAACCAATCCAAATGATGCGATCTGTGGGGCGAATATATGGGTATCAGAAAAATTATACACCCTAGTCCAGCATCTGGTAGCTGGACCACATATATTCATACTGCAGCAACAGAGCAAAAAAGCCATCAAAAAGGCACCTCACCAGCCGTAGTCTTGCTGCCGGTGTGGGAGATCTAAAAGGAAATTGAGATAATGTATTTAGGTTACTCCCACTGTGTATTAACAAGGCTCAGTTATCCCTATAAGGTGCCCGCCGAAACACACTTGGGGGCTTACCCGCTGAAATGAAACTAATCCCTAGACATGCTGAGTAGTTTTACCAAGGATGTGATTTCAGGCGTGAGTGCTGCTTCAACCCGGCCGTCTCGTAGCGAGCCCTGGCATAAAAGGCAGGCATAGATAAAATAAAACATTGTGCTGGTGAGCCTGCAGAACTGATTGTGCTACACACATAAGTAGCCATTCAAACTTGTCTCAGGCCTGCCAATGCAGGGCTTTTGTGTGCAGTTCACTGCCACTACAACTTGTCATTTCAAACTGCTTTCCAAGCCCTAAACAACCCTTTCATGACATATAATTCACACCTAAGGTATGCCCTAAGCAACCCTAAGGGCAGGGTGCCATGTAAGTAAAAGGGAAGACAAGTGTGTTCAAGCTTTACATGTCCTGGTAGTGACAAAAACCCAAATGTGTTTTAACTACTGTGAGGCCTCCCCTCTTATAAGATAGCATTGTGAATTCCTTAATACACTTTTACAAAGCCATTCCTGATCAGAGAGGAGTAGCTTTTTCATGGTTCTGATCTTTTGAGTGGTAATGATAAATCCTCCTCACTGGTGAAGTTGGATTTAACATTACTGTTTCAGAAATGCCACTTTTAGAAAGAGAACAGTTATCTGCACTTCATGCCTAACATCCTGTGTCCAATACATGTCTTGGGTGGGTGAAAGCTAAACTTTGTGCGTTCCTTCTGACAGCCACAACAATGGCAGGATAGGTGTGTCTTAGTACCTCTTCATTCTGATTGCCTTTCCTTTGGAAGGGAGAGGCTAACACTTTACTTAAATAAGCAGTGCCCTATCCCCACAGAAAGGATCGATTACCCCCATAGATAGCTTTGCAGACAGAACTGGGTTGAAAGTGATATGCGTACACTTCAGAGAGCTGCAAGTCACCCCCCACATCAAAGGTGCTTTTGGATATAAGTACTGGGTCTCTGACCCACTAAAATCAGACATTACTGACTTGTAACTGAAACTTTGCCAAAAGAACTACTGTAATGCCTAAAGGACTGAACTGAACTAAAACTTGACTACTGCTCTCTGACTCTGCTGAAAGGGAAATTTTCTTTGCCATCACTCCAAGTGATCACTAAGGGCATGTTGACTTGCCTCTTGTTGCTTATAACTCAGGGATATCAATGTCTCCACCCCAGCTACTGTGCCTGGCTCACTGGAAGTGACCCAGAAACTGGAAACATGGATTCTGATGCATTTCCTCTCTGCATGTAGAAGAACTGGTGCATTGACCTGGTTACGGGAATAAAATCGGCACATCACCTCGGAACCAGAGCTTTGTGATTGACGCATCGGACAGCATATTGCCGCTGCAGCTGCTTGGTGAGATCGATGCATCCACTCGACTGGGTGGCAAAATTTGGTGCATCGATCGATTTGTCTCAACTCTGGTATGCATCTTCAGAACTAACTCATCGCCTTCACCGCATGGAGAAGATAAATGCATCTCAGTCTTGCGGGTCTCGACATTGATGTGTCTCACAGTTTTTTGTTCACCGGAGCCAGTGAACTATTGCTGTCAGCCCAAACTTTGCCTTTGTCCCGGTCCAGTGTGAACTAAACTAACTATTTTAGCACTACGTGCTGCTAAGCACTTAACTGAATTTATTCTTTTGAAATTCAACATCTCAACTTCTATATATTGGATGTTTGCCATTTTCTTCTTGTTTGTTCAGAATATAATAATCTATTTTTATAAACCTATGTGGATAATTTTTGTGGTGTATTTATTGTGCTACTGTGTGCATGTGTGTTGCTCAAATATTTTACACATTGACTTTTCAGAAAAGCCTTACTGCACTGTGCCAAGTGGCCAGAGTGTGTATCTAGCTTACCATAACTAGAGTGGTAGTTCCTGCTTGACCCGGAATCCCATCTCTAGCAGCATTTCAAGTTAATTTTGGGCACTAGTTGATTTCACTTGAATTCTATTAAGATTTTTGTAACTTTCTAAAATTGTTTCAAATGCATAATATTTGAAAATTGTACTTTAATTATTTTTACATATAAGGCAAAAGCACAATCACACTTTACAAACTATTTTTATTTAAGTGAAAAAATATGTTCCCTGTGGAGAACCCACTACTCTTGTGTTACCATTAATTTGCCATATCCACAGTAGAGATGTAAACTTTCACAATGGTGATTAGCGTTGACAGTATCAGGCATGGTAAGATGTCTGAATATCCTCAAGCTCACATGTTTGTGAGATTTCACCTACTTAGAAGAGATTACCACTTTAGAATACCCATAACTGAATGGTAAAGCCTGACAGGACAAGATGGTGGACATTCTTCCCTGAACTCCCAGCTTTGATGTGAGAATGTTGCATATCCTTGTTGCTAACTGTGCTAGTCTGAGGTCCTAAAAACTCTCCCACCATCCTCATTCACTTGAGCCCCTCAGGGGTCTAAGAATTACAGTTTCTTTATACAACAGCTTTTATTGTTGACAGACACAAAAGGCCACTCAAGTAGATTTTCACTCGAGCTTCAGCTTTCTCAACGCGGACTGGTAGTTTCTCATTGCGAGCGGTCGCGAGCATGCGCGACCACTCGCAATGAGAAACAGGACCTCCCCGCTTTCAGAATCTCGCCGGGAGGTTTATTTTCCATGCTCGCGATCGACAACTTGATGTTGCTGATCGCGAACAAGGAAAAAGTCTCGCAAGGATGTCATTTTGCTTGCTCGCGGTTGCCAACTTGACGTTGAGGACCGGGAGCAAGCAAAACTGTGCAAACTTCACAAACTTTGAGAGCGTAGCATTGTGCTTTGCCCAGGGTTAGTGAGCACCCATCTCACCCAAGAAACCCTGGCCGCATTATAATTAAAGTCAGGAATGCTGCCTTGTTGAGCAAGGTACGGGGAGAATGCGTGACAAAATTGCAAATATCTGTAAAATTGAGACCAGGTCATTTGGAATTTGGATTGTAGCTGCTGGAAAGACTTCAGGGTCTGTCCATAGAGTCTGACCATAGAGGACGGCGCAAACTGTGGAAATCCCAATAGTGTCCCAGAAGAATTACTGTTTTTTTAGCGGGTGCTGGACCCTGGGGAAGCCATGGAAAAGCAGCGAGGATACACCAAGATGCCATGCGCACCCTCCTCAGAACATCAGAGGATACAAGACCACTGACCTGGTCAGTGTGACTGCTCTCTCCTACGTTGCTCCACTCTTGAGGTACTGCCTTCTGAGCCCGGACCCTCTGTTCCAGGTAGGTGTTTGAGGACCACCTTCCTGCCTGCGTCTCATCCCTGATGGTCGATTGGGAGAGCACGTCTGCTGATCTGCTCTGTTCTGTGCCCTCTGAGCCCTTTTTTCTCTTTTTAATCTCTCTCTTTTTGCTCTCTCTGTTTTTACCCCTTTTGTCTCTTTTTGCTCTCTCTTTTTTTTTTGCCACCTCTTTCTGTTCTGATCCTTTTTCTCTTTTTACTCTTGTTCATCGGTGTTCCCCACCGCTGCAGCCCCCGCGACCACTTCCGCACCAGCATGTCCTTCCGGCTCCCACTTCCCAGCTGACCGCCCTCCCCTTGACCCCAACTTAATGGCGGACGCTGGTGCACCACTGGCATGATAATGGCCAGACTCTCTGTGCCTGTCCGTGACCAGCGCCAACAACCCCGGTCCCCCGACCTGCCTCTGCTATGACGCCAGCACCCATTGCAGTCTCAACTCAGGATGCAGCAACAACTGCCAGCTCTCAATGACGAGCAACACCCAAAGCCAAATCTCTTTCTGACACTGCTGCTGCAGCTTCACCCACTGCTGGTCCCCAGCAGCTGCCCTCAGCTCACTGGATGCCACCACACACAAAGCACTGAACTGCTCCCTCCAAAATATGCGATCCCTAGACAGGCACGTCACAGGCATTTGGGATCTCCTAAACACCCATATGCCTGACATCGCCTTCCTCATAGAGACCTGGACCAACGCCAACTCCAAACCCAACATCGCAACCGCCATTCTCGATGGATACAAGAGAAAAAGAATGCCCGACCCACCCAGGAGGAGTCAATGCCATCATCAACAAAAGCTTCCTCTGCATGACAACCACTGACCCGGATGTCGCCATAACCCCCATGGAACATCTCTACTTGCAGATCCTGACTGACCCCAACATAACCCTCGGTGGAACCCTCATCTACAGTCTGCACAGCCCGCACTCCTTTCACTGACACCGTTGCCGCCCTTATTGCACCCCACACCCTCTCCTTCAGAGACCTAAACTTCCACCTGGACAACCACGATGATTCCAACACCACCACCCTGCCTAGAGAACCTAACCAACAAAGGACTGAAGCACCTTGTCACCACCCCCACACACAGCAGGACACACACTGGACCCCATCTTGGCAGGAGGAAACATTGTCTCTTACAGCCACACCACAGATCTTATCTGGACTGACCACCACTGCATCCATTTTTCCTTTGGAAAACCCACATTACACAAGCACATACTCTGCCTCACCCGAAGAAACTGTAACAAAGTCAGCGAAGAACAAACCTCTCTGGAAGAAACCCTCCGTGAACCTGACTGACCTCAAGAACTTCAGGCCCATCTCACGGGTTCTACTTGTAGCCAAGGTAATCGAAAGGGCAGTCAACACCCAGCTAGCAAACTTACTTGAAGCTAACACCGTCCTTGATATCTCTCAATCCAAATTCCACTGCAGCAAGACCGCCCTTCTCGCTGCCATTCAAAACATGCAGGCCCTCCCTGGCCACGGCTAAACGGCAGCCCTCATCCTCCTAGACCTCACAGATGCCTTCAACACTGTCTCCTACCGCACACTAGCCACCTGACTCCATGATGCTGTCATCCGATGAGAGGCCCTAGACTAAAGACGCTCATTTCTCACAGGCAGAACACAGTGAGTCAGGCTCTCTCTCTACCTCTCAGACCAATAGAGACCAGATGTGGAGTACCCCAGGGATCCTCCCTCAGTCCCACCCTCTTCAACATCTACATGGCTCCCTCACAACCATCGTCAGAAACCACGGCTCAACACCATGTCCTATGCTGATGACACCCAGCTCATCTTCTCCCTCACCAGGGAAACCAACATCAACAGGCATAACTTCCAAGATGAGTTGAAAGCTGTTGCAACCTGGAAGAAGCAGAGCTGCCTAAAAATCAACTCACAGAAAAAATAAGTCCTCCTCCTAGGCTCCACCCGCTCAGCATGTAATGACACCTGCCCCCCCCCCACCCTCGGAAACCCCCCAGCCCTGACAGACCATGCACAAAACCTCGGCATCATACTGCACTCATTGCTCACTAAGAACCGTCAGATCACTGCTGTATCCCCGGCCTGCTTCAATATCCTCTGCATACTTCAAAAAACATTCAAATGGATCCCCTCTGAATCCAGAAAAATGGTCAAGCACACCCTCATCACTAGCAGACTGGACTACGTCAAAGCCCTCTATACCGGAATCAACAAAAAACTCCTCAGCAAGCTCCAGACCGTCCTGAATGCTGCACCTAAACTAACCCTAGACATACCCGTCACAACCACATCACACAGCACCTCTGTGATCTCCACTGGCTCCCCATCAAAAGAAGAATTACCTTCAAGCTCCTCATGCACACATACAAGGTCCTCCACAACATCGGACCAGCATACCTAAACAACCGCCTCTCCTTCCACGACCCCAAGAAAAACCTCTGATCAGCCGACCTCTCCCTGGCCCCATTTCACGCATCTACACGAACAGAACAAGTGGAAAGTCCTTCTACCTCGCAGCCAAGGCATGCAACAACCTCCACCTCTGGTAAAACCCCACATTTCTCTAGTTCAGGAAGGACCTCTAGAACTGTCTCTTCAGATGATCCAAACACCCAACGGAGCTGCCCCCCCGGCCCAGCACCTCACGAGTGAGTAGCTGCACTTCACAAATCGCTGATTGATTGATAGGAACAGCAGGTGTCCTTAACCTACCAGCTGATACCTCTGACAAAGGCAGAGGTCAAAATGTATTCCAAGGTCCTGGCGAACACACTCCAAAGAGTATGCCACTTTTGGCGCACCCAGATCAGTGTGGTTTTCTGTCACATCGCAGCTCTAGACACTGTGGGCTCAATTCACAGAATGAACTTAAGACTAAACCCTAAACTTACACATGAGATGTCCATGGCAAACTCAGTTCAGTATATGACAGTGAACATACATGTAATGTAAGTTCATAAACAGAATGGGGGTTGGGAGCACACTGCCTCACAGTCCCAGCGCAGTTCGCCCCTTTACATGCTGGGAAATGCAGTCCTCAGTTCAAAATGATCTGGAGTTTTTCACCAAAGTTGGTGCAGACATTGCTGTATATCTCTAGACACGTGTTTCTGGATTGAGCCCTTCATCAGTAGGGAGCAGCAGTTTTAGAGAGGAAAGAAAAATCATCTGGGGTTGCTGTGTGCCTATGAGTGGTATTGTGACGTGAGAGGAACTTGACAGCATTTCCAGCAACCCCAAATGATTTTTAAGTAAGTCTGAACTGTGTACTGCATTTACCAGGATGCAAAGGGGTGAACAGTTCTGGGACTGTGAGGCAGTGTGCTCCCAACCCCCATTAAGTTCATAAAGACTGAGGTGCAGATTTACAAGGCACTTGCGCCTCTTTTACACCGCCATTGGGTCACTTTTGTGACGCAGCGGCAGAGCAAACAAAGCGCCATGCTGCTGGGTTATTACAACGTGATGCATCCGGTGCAGAAACGCCTCCAAAAAGTAGCTAAGTGAAATCTACAAGATTTCATTCAGTCACTTTTAGGGCCATGCTGCGTCAAAACTCTGCGCCTGCTTGAAGCAGGCGTGAGGATTGACGCAGCATGTTAGCGATCGTGCACCCCTGAGCCTTGCTGGAGCGGGGTCACACTTGCCACTCCACTCCAGCAAAGCGGTGCTATTCCACCGGGGATGCGTCACGCATCTGCCCACCCAAGCGCCATGGTGTGCCGCATTGTAAATGCGGCGCATCAGGGGTGGTGAACGGGTGGGCAGATGCATCGCAACTCATCTAGCACACCTCTGCTGATTAGCAGAGATGCGCCAGAAGTTTTAAATAGGCCCCTGACAACTGTATTCATTGAGTTACACACAACCCGTCCAACCACATACACAAACTCAATGTCCCATACAAATACTCACCTAACTAATCAATTACTAATATACACAATCATGTAGTTAGTGACCAACTGATGGAGCATGTTATACAACAACAGATGGCGATGCACACATTCACATAGTTTAGTTACTAATCAATGTATTAAGTGAGACACTTTAAATTACTCACTTAAA
Organism: Lissotriton vulgaris; assembly: GCF_964263255.1. Taxonomy (NCBI): domain Eukaryota; kingdom Metazoa; phylum Chordata; class Amphibia; order Caudata; family Salamandridae; genus Lissotriton; species Lissotriton vulgaris. The sequence continues at coordinate 13,036 of NW_028252454.1, forward strand.
CAGACAGTCAGACAGCTCGTAAATCTTCCATCCAGACAGTTATATATCTACTCAATCTTCAATGCAGATAGGTACATATATATATAATACATATATACATTTCAAACCAAACCACATTCACTGGATGATGTCATCAGTGATGTCATTTGAGATGTCATTAGTGATGTCATCAGTGATGTCACTGACCATGTCATGAGTAATGTAATGTGAGACATCATGAGCAGTGCATTGCGGCATCGCGGGTGCAAGTTATAGTTAGGAGAGCTAACTATAATGGAGGAATTTCAATGGTTTTGTATGAGTGAAATGTCCAGCTAACTATAACACCCCTGAAACCTATGTTTTTCAAGTGAATTTCTAAATGATAATTCCTAACTATAAACATTCTATTGTGAATAACTCTGGCGCCGGTTGAGGAATCTGCCTGAAAATGTCCTCAAATTTGCCTCGCGGCGCTCCGGTCCTTCCCTGAAAGCTTGGAGGGGATTTGTCAAGCGGGGGCCGAGAAAAAAGGGGGGTCCCAAAAGGTGTTTTTCCCATGTTAATTTTCATAGGGCGGTCAACCTCACTTTTAGCCCGAAAGGCTGAATGGATTTCCACCAAACGTGGCAAAATTGTAGGGACTGGTAGACCGATGTGCCTTTGCTATGTCTCAAGATATGTGCTCCAGTGGATTTTGAGTAATTTAGGTTTAAAAAAATATATATATCTATAAGCGTGCCCCGGTACGCGCACCGGGGCGCGAACCAGCGCGCTACGCGAGTTCGCGCGGAAAGCTGATTGGCTCTCAGGTGTCTGTAAACATTCCAAACAGTCTGGAGCGGCCGCCATCTTGTGTCTCGGTAGGATCGAGACACAAGAGGTGTCAAAAACAATGGGGGAAATGACGAAAAGGGGCAGGGTAGACCCCCCTGACCTCCTAGGTTCGATGTGGGGGCCATAAAAGATTTTCATGGGGGGAGCGCCCGGTACGAGCACCAGGGAGCGTACCGGGGAGCGTACCATGGGGAAAAAGAATGACAGTTTTTTAAAAAAGTATTTTTTTTTAAAAAAAAATCTTTTTTTTATTTTTATTATTTCAGTGCCTACATGTAGGTACCAATGTAGAGACCAACATTTAATGTACACCGTCTTCTCTGTAGATATCTTGCATGTTGTTACAGAAGTTATTGTGGTATATGGAATCCATACCATAGTCTATCAGGAAAGCAGAAACAGATACTTTAAGCACTCCCTGAGAAGTCCTAAGGGATCATGGGTAGTCTATCCCGCTCTCTTATGATGAAAAGAGATGTAACATACACATTGGAGATAATATAGTGGGAGAAAGGTAGTAACTATGAGCAATTTACTATGTAACACAAAAAAGTTGCACAGTATACTATAAGTCTCACTTTATATTATAATCATTTTGGTACTATTTCATGAATTACATATAATAATGAATAATGTCTCAAACAATTTTTAATTATTACATTTATTGTTCTGATTTTTCAAAATGTAAAAGAACTTCTAACATTAGATCATCTGGAATGTCCTCATTTTGATTCAATAATTCTATTGTTTCAACACTGTCAAGTAATTGTTGGTCCAGAGACTGATCCATAAAGTCCAAGTCATCCATATCTTCCTCAGGATTGTTCTCAACAACAACTTCGAAAGAAATATTAATTTTGTCTTGTTTTCCTTCCATTTTCTTGCTGTAAATTGCATAAAAAACTATATCAGTAGAGTTAGGGTACTGTTGGGTTTACGTTCAGACAGGTACTTCTGAGTTTTTAACAGTGAAGTATTTTTTAGGCAGTGTATGGTTTCAGGCAGGAAGTAGAACTATTAAAAAGTGCATGTGATGAAGCCTAAGAAAATTCATAATTATACCAGAGAAGCCTAAATTAATCCATAATTATAACAGAGAAGTCTATCTCAATCTCTAACTCTTACAGAGGGACAGTATATAATTATCAGAAAACGTTTTCCCAAATTAACTTAAAGTGCACAACATAGTTCCCCTTCCAAATTTACAACTTACCGTTTTCAAAGTAGTTGAAGTTCTCTGTCAAAATTCTTTCAAAATGTACCTCAGGTAGTATTAGTCAAAATGGCTGTGTTTCCCTCTCATTTTTCATATATATTCATGTACTTGACCAATCAAATGTCAGCACACAAAAGTACAAAATGTAAGTAACATTTTAATTGGTTGTAAATTCCAACACTTTCATATGTGTTTTTGTCATGTAATTTACCTCAGGATATTTAGACAGGGCTACAGCCTAAATGGCTCAATGGAATACCACCAAATTTGGGAAAATGGTAGGGACTGCTATGTAGTAGGGCCTATTCTATATTTGGTGAAAGTGTCTCCTGTGGTTTTTATGTAAATTAACTTCCCACATTTTTTAGGGAGCGCTTACCGGTGCGCGCTCAGGTACGCGCACCGGGAGCGCTACAGGAGTCCGCCATCTTGTGTTTTGGTACAATTGAAACACAAGATGGAGGACAAACAACGTTGAGAATGGGTAAAAGGGGGCACGGTAGACACCCCCTGACCCTCTAGGTTTTCTGAGGGGAGTTTAGGAGGTACATATATGCCAAAAAAATATATTTAAATTTTGTGGGGGTGCGCCCGGTACACTCACCGGGGAGCGTACCGGGGAGCGTACTTTGGTGAAAAATAGTGAAAAAAGTTAGAGAAAAATAATCATTTTTAGTGATCAGAGGTAGGGTAGCCCTGAAAAGAGCTTTTGGGTTCTGTGGCTGATTTAGGTACCTACAAGTAGGTTCCAATGCACAGTTTTAAGTTCAGGAGGAATATTCTATTCCCCTCCTCTGAGAAGTGCACACCATCTTCTCTGTAGATATCTTGCATGTTGTAACGCAAGTTATTGTTGTATATTGAACCCATTCCATAGTCTCTCATGTAAGCAGAAACAGATTTATTCACATGTTTCCGTGCTTTATCAAATTGTGGACAAAATTGGTTGGACCAGTTCCATTTCTGTCTTTGACATATATTGGAATATACAAAGGCCGTTTGTGAAAAAAGTGTCATCAATTGACCAAAGGTGTCCTTTAAAAGCATTTCCAGACCTACCCCAGTCAAAGTGCCCAAGTCATTTCCACCACAGTGCACTATTAAGAGGTCAGGGTTTGGCAGATGCAAAAAGGTTTTCACCAATGGTATCAATTGGTGACATCTCAATCCTCTCTGGCCAATCCACTTGATTTCCACATTTGGTAAATCAAGGTTGTGAACATTTCTGCTAGCTGCATACCGTTGAGCCCAGTGGATGTAGCTATGTCCAATAATCCAGACAGAATACATGGTGAGAGAAGGTTCTAGTGCAGTCAGATGAAGTGTGGGACTTAAATGGCAGTTGGAACAGTAGGAGTTTACAAAAAAATAATTGTGGAGTTTCACTGCTCTTGAATCACAAGCAATGATTGGTGGATTCAGATAGTTGAAAACTAAAAGTGAGGGTGCATGGTTGTGTTTTGTGAAAGAAGCAATTTGAATGGTTAAGAAAAAGTCAATTAAAGAAATATTGGACCGGATAAGCTGGTGTATTGAGAGGTCAAACATCCTTGCTGACTTCATTTGCAACATTGTAGAATAAACTTTTGAACCTGAGAGTTCAGTAAGGAGGGAGTTGCTATGGTAACAGGTAGGAATGTCTGAGGGGGGAAGGGTGTTGGTTTGAAAATAGTAAGGGAAGAGTTTTGATTGGTTGAAATGAGGCATATGTGTGTAGAATTAGAGGTTTTCTGTGCCAGTCATGGTTGAAGTGTCTTGAGTGCATACCTTTTGCTCTGCTAAAGAAAAATTAGTGTGTGTGTCTGACACTGTTCTCAATCTCCCAAAGCATTTGTAAAGGTAAGTAATGATTCATTTAATTTAGATAGAGACTTGTATGCTCTATGGAGAAGATTTGGAAGCAGATTGTGTTTTTTTAATGTTGCTTTGTGTCATGTTTTTTGATAATGCTTGATTAAAACATTTTGCTGCATAGAGGAATTGTCTTTTGTGTAATAGTGAGGGTTCAGTAGTGAAATTGAATGCTTGTACATATGACCTGTGCTGTGTTTCTAAAATGTTATTTAAAAAACGATTTTGGGGGAAATGAATGGCTTTAATATTTTTTGAGAAGGAATATATAGTGTCTGGCTCATTAAATAAATATATTTGAAGCTTTCACAATGATGTTACCTGTGTTACCTCAGATTAGAAAGCAGAATGATCTTCTTTCTTGTTGGTTTGTGTCATGTTTTTTGATAATGCTTGGTAAAAACATTTTGCTGCATAGAGGAGTTGTCTTTTGTGAAATAGTGAAGTTTCAGTAGTGAAATTGAATGCTTGTACATAGGAACTGTGCTGTGTTTCTAAAATGTTATTTAAAAAATGATTTTGGGGTAAATGAATGGTTTTTCTATTTTTGAGAAGGAATTAATAGTGTTTGCATCATTAAATAAATATATTTGAACCTTTTACAATGATGTCACTTGCATTACCTCAGTTTAGGAAGCAGATTGAGCTTCTTTCTTGTTGGTTTGTATCATGTTTTTTGATAATGCTTGGTAAATAGATTTTGTTGCATAGAGGAATTGCATTATGTAAAATTGAGAAGTTTCACTAGTGACATGGAATGCTTGTACATAGGACCTCTGCTGTGTTTGTAAATTGTTATTTTAAAAAACGATTTTGGGGTAAATGAATGGCTTTTATATTTTTGAGAAGGAATTAATAGTGTTTACCTCATTAAATACATATATTTGAACCTTTTAGAATGATGTCAACTGCGTTACCACAGATAAGGAAACATATTGAGGTTCTTTCTTGTTGGTTTGTGGCATGTTTTTTGTAAATGCTTGATATCAACATATGCAAGATAGAGGAATTGTCTTTTGTGAAATAGTGAGGTACATAGGACTGTGCTGTGTTTCTTAAATGTGATGCGAAAAACGATTTTCGGGCAAATGAATGCTTTTTATATTTTTGAGAAGGAATAAATAGTGTAGATGAGGTGATGCCTGTCCAGGGGTGTAGATGAGGTGAGGCCTGTCCAGGGGTGCAGATGAGGTGAAGTCTGTTCAGGGTTGCAAATGAGGTGAGACTTGTATAGGGGTGCAGAGGAGGCGAGGCCTGTGTTCAAGAGTGTAGCGGGAGAGAAGCCTGTCCTGGGGTGCAAAGGAGGTGAGGTCTGTGTCTAAGAATGCAGTGGGGGAGAGGCTTCATGAAGTCCAGTCCACTGCATTCTTAGACACAGGCCTCACCACCTCTGCTCCCCTGGACAGGCCTCACCTCCTCTGCGCTTCTGGAGAGGCCTCACCTCATCTGCACAATCTGCTTCCTAATCTGAGGAAACACAGGTGAAACGTGCAATCATGTACACAGTATATAAACCTTGTGAATAATGTAAAACCAATTCATGTGCTGTAAACCAATTTTTATATAACATTTAAAAAACAGAGCAGAGGTCATATGTACAAGTATTTCATTACACTACTGAAACCTCACTTTTTTACAAAATACAATTTCTCTATGCACTAACATTTTTTTTACCAAGTATTATCAAGAAATATGACACAAAGGAAGAATAAAAAAGCTTAATGTGCTTCCTAATCTGGTAAATAGATTTTGCTGCATAGAGGAATTGCATTATGTAAAATTGAGAAGTTTCACTAGTGACATGGAATGCTTGTACATAGGACCTGTGCTGTGTTTGCACAACAGATTTTGGGGTAAATGAATGGCTTTTATATTTTTGTGAAGGAATTAATAGTGTTTGCCTCATTAAATAAATGTATTTGAACCTTTTAGAATTATGTCACCTGCGTTACCTCAGATTAGGAAACATATTGAGGTTCTTTCTTTGTTGGTTTGTGGCATGTTTTTTGGAAATGCTTGATATCAACATATGCAAAATAGAGGAATTGTCTTTTGTTAAAGAGTGAGGTTTCAGTAGTGAAATTGTATGCTTGTACATAGGACCTGTGCTGTGTTTCTTAAATGTGATGCAAAAAACTATTTTGGGGCAAATGAATGGTTTTTACATTTTTGAGAAGGAATAAATAGTGTAGATGAGGTGAGGCCTGTCCAGGGGTGCAGATGAGGTGAATCCTGTTCAGGGTTGTAGATGAGGTGAGGCTTGTACAGGGGTGCAGAGGAGGTGAGGCCTGTGTTCAAGAGTGTAGTGGGAGAGAGGCCTGTCCAGGGGTGCAAAGGAGGTGAGGCCTGTGTCTAAGAGTGCAGTGGGGGAGAGGCTTCATGATGTCCAGTCCACTGCATTCTTAGACACAGGCCTCACCACCTCTGCTCCCCTGGACAGGCCTCACCTCCTCTGCGCTTCTGGAGAGGCCTCACCTCATCTGCACAATCTGCTTCCTAATCTGAGGAAACACAGGTGAAACGTGCAATCATGTACACAGTATATAAACCTTGTGAATAATGTAAAACCAATTCATGTGCTGTAAACCAATTTTTACATAACATTTAAAAAACAGAGCAGAGGTCATATGTACAAGTATTTCATTACACTACTGAAACCTCACTTTTTTTACAAAATACAATTTCTCTATGCACTAACGTTTTTTTACCAAGTATTATCAAGAAATATGACACAAAGGAAAAATAAAAAAGCTTAATGTGCTTCCTAATCTGGTAAATAGATTTTGCTGCATAGAGGAATTGCATTATGTAAAATTGAGAAGTTTCACTAGTGACATGGAATGCTTGTACATAGGACCTGTGCTGTGTTTGTTAAACAGATTTTGGGGTAAATGAATGGCTTTTATATTTTTGTGAAGGAATTATAAGTGATTGGCTCATTAAATAAATGTATTTGAACCTTTTAGAATGATGTCACCTGCGTTACCTCAGATTAGGAAACATATTGAGGTTCTTTCTTGTTGGTTTGTGGCATGTTTTTTGGAAATGCTTGATATCAACATATGCAAAATAGAGGAATTGTCTTTTGTTAAAGAGTGAGGTTTCAGTAGTGAAATTGTATGCTTGTACATAGGACCTGTGCTGTGTTTCTTAAATGTGATGCAAAAAACTATTTTGGGGCAAATGAATGGTTTTTACATTTTTGAGAAGGAATAAATAGTGTAGATGAGGTGAGGCCTGTCCAGGGGTGCAGATGAGGTGAATCCTGTTCAGGGTTGTAGATGAGGTGAGGCTTGTACAGGGGTGCAGAGGAGGTGAGGCCTGTGTTCAAGAGTGTAGTGGGAGAGAGGCCTGTCCAGGGGTGCAAAGGAGGTGAGGCCTGTGTCTAAGAGTGCAGTGGGGGAGAGGCTTCATGAAGTCCAGTCCACTGCATTCTTAGACACAGGCCTCACCACCGCTGCTCCCCTGGACAGGCCTCACCTCCTCTGCGCTTCTGGAGAGGCCTCACCTCATCTGCACAATCTGCTTCCTAATCTGAGGAAACACAGGTGAAACGTGCAATCATGTACACAGTATATAAACCTTGTGAATAATGTAAAACCAATTCATGTGCTGAAAACCAATTTTTACATAACATTTAAAAAACAGAGCAGAGGTCATATGTACAAGTATTTCATTACACTACTGAAACCTCACTTTTTTTACAAAATACAATTCCTCTATGCACTAACGTTTTTTTACCAAGTATTATCAAGAAATATGACACAAAGGAAGAATAAAAAAGCTTAATGTGCTTCCTAATCTGGTAAATAGATTTTGCTGCATAGAGGAATTGCATTATGTAAAATTGAGAAGTTTCACTAGTGACATGGAATGCTTGTACATAGGACCTGTGCTGTGTTTGTTAAACAGATTTTGGGGTAAATGAATGGCTTTTATATTTTTGTGAAGGAATTATAAGTGATTGGCTCATTCAATAAATGTATTTGAACCTTTTAGAATGATGTCACCTGCGTTACCTCAGATTAGGAAACATATTGAGGTTCTTTCTTGTTGGTTTGTGGCATGTTTTTTGGAAATGCTTGATATCAACATATGCAAAATAGAGGAATTGTCTTTTGTAAAAGAGTGAGGTTTCAGTAGTGAAATTGTATGCTTGTACATAGGACCTGTGCTGTGTTTCTTAAATGTGATGCAAAAAACTATTTTGGGGCAAATGAATGGTTTTTACATTTTTGAGAAGGAATAAATAGTGTCGATGATGTGAGGCCTGTCCAGGGGTGCAGATGAGGTGAAGCCTGTTCAGGGTTGTAGATGAGGTGAGGCTTGTACAGGGGTGCAGAGGAGGTGAGGCCTGTGTTCAAGAGTGTAGTGGGAGAGAAGCCTGTCCAGGGGTGCACAGGATGTGAGGCCTGTGTCTAAGAATGCAGTGGGGGAGAGGCTTCATGAAGTCCAGTCCACTGCATTCTTAGACACAGGCCTCACCATCTCTGCTCCCCTGGACAGGCCTCACCTCATCTGCGCTTCTGGAGAGGCCTCACCTCATCTGCACAATCTGCTTCCTAATCTGAGGAAACACAGGTGAAACGTGCAATCATGTACACGGTATATAAACCTTGTGAATAATGTAAAACTAATTCATGTGCTGTAAATCTTTTTTTAAATAACATTAAAAAAAAGAGCAAAGGTCATATGTACAAGTATTTTATTACACTACTGAAATGTCACTTATTTTCAAGATACCATTCCTTTATGCATCAACATTTCTTTACCAAGCATTATTATTATTTTTCCACCTGTCCCCTTCTAACACCCTCTCTCTGACTTATTCCTTTTTACATCCTGACTCTGTGTTACACTCTCTTACACTCTCTCTTTGACTTACTCTCTGATTTACTCCGTTTCTCTCTTTTTTAAAGCAATTTCTAAATCATACTCTGTCTTACATCCTCTTCCTGATTTACTCCGTCTTATAACATTTCTCTTTGTAACATTCTCTCCCTGTCTTACTCCCTATTACACCTTTTGTCTGTTTTACACCCTCTCTCCCTCTTTTTGACTTATTTTGTTCTCTTCCTTTCTTCCTGTTATATCCTCTGTCTGACCTATTTCTTGTTATATCCTCTGTCTTTTTTTACTCCCTCTTACACCCTCTCTCAAGCTTACTCTCTCTCTCCCTTTTACATGCTCTCTCCGTTTAAGTCTCTTTTACATCCTCTTCCCTTCTAACACCCTCTCTGTCTTACACCCTGTTACACCCTTTTTCTGATTTACTATTTTTCTCCCTTTCTTTGACTTACTTCCTCTCCCTATTACATCCTTTCTCTGTCTTACAACATATTATACTCTCTCTCTGTCTTACTCCTACTCTATGTTTTACTCCCTCTACCTGTTTCTTTGTCTGACTTTGTCTGTCTCTTTGTGTTACTCCGTCTAGCTGTTTTTCTCTGTCTTACTTCTAGTTATATAGTTGCTGTGATATAAAATTAGATATGTTGTAAACTAGTGTTTATATCGTTTGCTTATTGTCATTCCTTTGTTGTTTGCTAATAGTGGTCCATAATGTGTTATTATTCTCTTTACTACAGATTGACATCAACAATTCAAAAGTTTTGCAAATATGCCTTCAAGGCAGAGGAGAAGGAAAGATGCCATAAGGAAAAAATCAAAAACAGCAACAGAATTAAAGCACTCCCCTACAACAAGTACTTCAAAAAACACACAAAAAAGCTCCTGGTAAGACAACTAAGTATTTTTTTCGGAACATATGTAGAGCAAAAAAAAATGTTAATGAGAAAGAGAATATAAAGAAGGAGAGAGCACATTTGAAAAGGAATGAGAGGCCCCCCAAAAGTGTTACTACTGAACCAGGAGAGAACAGTATGTATAGTAATAGAAGACAAAACCAATTTAGGGACATTTGTAGACAAATATTTCGTAATAGGGTAGTTTTAAATTTGTTAATAAATATGAAGAAAGGTAACCAGAGAGCTGCTTTCTACAAGAAAAAGAAAAGTGTAGAGAAGATTGTAGATCAGGCTTTTGAAGTTAAGAAAAAAATATTTATTTTAGTAATCAATAGAATTAAGATACTTAACAAGGCAATTGATGTTTTCAAATCGAACAGTAGATGGAAAAGAATAATTAATCGGACTAATTTTTGTGAAGTATTTTCAGAAGAATGGATGCATAGTTCAAGTTCTGAGCCATTTTTTAATGAGGAGAGTTACTTCCAGGAGAATGATTTGGTGCATGCAGTTGACACCAGTGGTCGAGCATGTGAGGTGAAAGACGGTGGTCTGATGGAAAAAGAGAAACTTGTGTCTAGAGATGCAGAAGAGGTGTTAGCTGATGAAGTTTAAGGGAGACGTACTAAGGGTCCAGTGTACACATGGAAGTGTAGTAGTATTTATAGTGTGCAACAGGATTCAATCGATTTTCTTCGCAATTTCTTACGTACATATAGTAAGAAAAGTGTAAAACAGAAAATGAAGATGTTGCAAGAGTTAGATCCTTGCAGAGGGAGAGAAAACACAGGTTTGCATGGGCATTCTGTGGTAAATAAAATTACCATGCAATTTTTCCGTATAATTAATGACAGGTAAAAGAATAGCTCAATCAAATAAGAGGCAGAGTCCGTGGTATCTGAGTCATACGGGCTTTAATAGAAATGGCTCGAGCCATGGAAATCAGATCCATCAATACAAGGGTTCAGGAGGGGGTAAAATGATGGCAAAAGATGTCAACGATTTATTAACAGTACATGACATATATAGTAAAACTGTACAATGGTGATGGATACAGTAGGCGTGACAAGTGAAAAGAATAAGATAAGAACACATGTGCGTAGCAAAAAGGCGTGTACAAGGGCGTACACGGAGGCGTGTTTTTTTGCTCTGTTTAAATTGCTTATGTCTAAAATTGCTGTACCCCCCTTTCTTCCCCCCCCCCCCACTGGTGTTGGGATCTTTTTAGTGCTGGGATACCCCCGGGTGACTACGCGCTCTATAAATTTTTTTATTAATAATAATAATAATAGTGTGCTGGAAACGTCACAGAAAGTGTCATAAGTGGGTGGGTGCGTAGAGGATTCTGCAGAGTCAGCTGAAACCTTTGACATGGGTGCGCGCGCAATTAGTATGACGTGTGATTGACGTGGAGCTAGGGAAAACTGGGGGCTTGACTTTAGTACTAGTAGAGGAGACAGAAGTCGGGCATGTCAGATCGACCTGTTCCTATAACATATCTGATATCTTGTGTTTGGAGGATGTTTAATCTGAAGTAAAAGGTCTCTCGGGCAAAGGCTATTCTATACTGAATGCATATGTGTCTAAGTGCAATGCGCGGGGCCATGGGCCTACCATGGTAACGGGAGCAATGAATTACAAGAAGGAGACAGGAAGGCTTGGCCCTTTGCTCTGCAGCCGGGAATGTGTTTACCTATATCACTAGACTTAAATGTGTTTTCGAGGAGGCTGAACTGATAACTTGAAGGCAAAATACTGTTTTGGCAGGCAGGCCAGGCTGAGCCAGGCACCGCTTCGCTTGGCAGGAAGTAAGGCAGAGGTCAGGGATGCATCTCCATGCTGCAGCTTTCAGAGGCAGAGACAGAAGTGGTTCGAAGGCAGAAATCAGGGCCTAGCTCGGCAGAGCCAGGAAAAACGTAAAAGTGCACCATGTAAAGACGTTGGCATGGCATGTTTAGAGACTGAAGGCCAGATGTAGGTAGCCCTTTACCGATCGGAATCGGCCGAAAATACCGATTTTCGGCCGTTTCCGATCGGTAAAGGGCTATTGAGATGTAGGGGCACATTTTCGGTAATTTTACCGAATCGGTATCATTACCGAATCGGTAAATTTACCGATTCGGTAATATGTACCGAATCGGTAAAATAATTACCGATTCGGTAATATTTACCGATTCGGTAAAATTACCGAAAATGCAATGTAGGTAGGCAATGTACCTTCTGCACATGGCTTACAGAATCGGTATTTTACCATGGAATACAAATCCATGGTAAAATACCGATTCCGGTGTGCATGCACATGTGTGCATGCACACCTATGCCATGTGACAGGCAGACCTGCCCTTAGGGCAGGTCTGCCTGCCACATGGCACCCACGCCTGTTTAGGGGGTGCCAGGGGGTGTCAAAGTGACACCCCCTGCACCCTTGTGAAATTCGGTATTTACCGATTCGGTAAATACCGAATCGGTAAAGCCTATTGATTCCTATGGGCTTTGAAGCCCATAGGAATCAATAGGCTTTACCGATTCGGTATTTACCGAATCGGTAAATACCGAATTTTACCGATTCGGTAAAAGGGAACATCTGGATTCCCTACATACCAACCCCTCACATTTACCGAATCTTAATTACCGAATCGGTAAAATTCGGTAATTTTCGGTAATTAAGATTCGGTAAATGTTACTTACCTACATCTGGCCCTGAATTATCGATCCATTCATAGTGGATCTGGTAGAGGACATGTTAACGTTGGACGCAAATGCATTTGCGTCTTCAGATTCGGTCATGGAGGGAAGTTACATGTACTTTAAGCTCGTACATGGAGACGTTGGGGTACACGTTAGGGGACATACCTGACCATAAAAATTTCAATTACCTCATTTCACTGGCTTGTCTTCTAGAAAAGTATGTCAGAGTGTTTTTCTTCATTTTAGGATGTTAGCAGTGCATCATAATAAAGTGAGGAATTTAGTGAGAAGGTTGTATTATGCAAAAAGTACAGCACTTAAGCTTAAACAGTTACACAGTGCTCTTTTGCATGGATCTGAATTAGATGTGAAGAGCATTTGTGAAGAAATTGAGTTTTGGTATTTTGGGGACAAAGAAGACAGTGTAGAAATGGATATAGTAATAGATGGTAATGTGGAAGACAATGTACAGATTTTAAGTACAGAAAAGTTTGACGAGGAAATTACCAAGTTTAAGGTTGAATCAAGTGAAAGGCCTAATTTTACTTGTGTGTGTTGTCGACGGACTCATTATAAGATTCAGACTAGGTTAGTTGATTTATATGCAAAAAGTGAAATTGAAAACAATAGTGAATGGCAGGATTTTGTAACTTATTTGTTGGTGGAGAATTCTTTTGGTTTGAGTTCTGATCAGCGTATTTGTAATTATTGTTTTAAAAAACTTAAATGAAAACAGAATGCCTGCTAGATCTGTTCATATTCATAATAATCTTCAGTTGGTAGATATTCCTTCTGAATTGATGGATTTAAATACTTATGAATCTATTTTGATTCAATGTGTCCATCCTTTTCAGGCTATTGTTCGCATGGAGCCTAAGATAGGGAAATTGCCTCCTTCAGATTTACAAAGAGGATTAAAGGGAAGAGTTGTTTATTTGCCTCTAGATATCAAGAAAAATATTGATACAATTTGTGTAGAAAGAGTAGAAGAGGATCCTCTGGTTATTCTAGTTAATGGTGTTCCGACAAAGATTAAGAAAGTCTGGCAAGATTTAGTGGATGTTTGGAAAGTCAGAAAGGCACCATTGTATTTGGTCAAAAACAATGAGTACTACAAACATGTATGTGTTGGAGCAGAGGAAACAGCTACAGAAGAAGACAGTGATTGTTCAGTCGGCCAAATTGAAAAAGTTGATGTGTCTAGAAGTGAAGAAATATATGAACATTATACTGTTCATCCTTTGCATTCCATATGAAGTAATGGGGAATGCAATTGACTTGTTTCAAATGAAAGCAGCAAAAGGAAGTCCCATTAGTGTATGGGAAGAAAGTTTGGAAGCTTGTTGTTTTCCACAGTTATTTACAACAGGTCAAGGTGGACGATATGACGATCAACCAGTTCAAATTCCTGCAGCTGAATACCGGACTTTAAGATTATATGCTGAAGATCCAAGGTTTCGTCAATGCACTCCGTATTTGTTTCATCTACTGTATGAAAGTGACTTGTCTGGGCTTTCTTATGCAGTGAACCATATACTGAAAAGTGGAGCACATCTGCAAAATGTTTCAGCGAGGGACTTTATGGAGAAAGTCAATCTGCAAGACAGTATTTTGGAATCTCAGCTAATCAATCTCATGGCATGTCAGCGTGGTACAAACGAGTATTGGTTCCGTCGCCATGGGGAATTGAAATGTATGCTAAGAAACTTAGGAACTCCTAAGTTCCTCACTCTTAGCTGTGCTGAGTATGAATGGAACGACTTACTTCAATTTCTACGAGAGGCAAATGGAAACATACAAAATATAGAATTCAAAATACCTGGAGAACTGTGTTCTTTAGATCCAATGAATGTATGCAGATATTTCAATCATAGATTTGAAGCTATGATGTCTTTTAATACCAATAAAAAAAATTCTCCCCTTGGAGAGGTTTTGGATTTCTTTTGGAGGAAGGAGTATCAAACGAGAGGTGCTCCTCACATACATATGTTTTTATGGATTAAAGATGCACCCAAATTTGGAACTGATTCGGATGACACAGTGATGAGTATCATAGAAGAGTATTCAACTTGTGCTGTTCCGAAAACTACTGAAGAAAACAATTTAAGGCAACAAGTTTTACGCTTTCAATTCCATCGCTGTGGAAAGTACTGTCGTCGAAAATTTAGAAACAAGGACAAGTTCCACACAAAATGTCGTTTCGCGTTTCCACGACCAGTGATTTCTAAAGGAAGAGTAAATAATTTGAAGTCTTCTCTGCGACATACTGTGACGAGAAAATCACCAAAAAATAAATACAATTTAAAAGGAAACGAAGAGTCTAAGTATATTAACGACTACAACCCAGTGATTTTGTCCATGTGGAATGCTAACATGGATATTCAGTTTGTTGCTGACAACTCTATTGCTGTGGCTCGATATGTGACTAAGCATGGGCAAATTGTGCGAATCTGGCGTTCGCGAATTTTGCGAATTTGCGAACTCGCAAACCGCAAAATCTGCGAATTCTCACGAATTTGCGGATTTTTTTTGTTCGCAAGGGTTTCTGCAAGTTCACGAGGGTTTGGTACTAGTTCGCAATTGCGAACTTACTTGTCGGCTCGCAACGGTCGCGACTATGTTGTTTCTACGTCTGGTTCATCATCACAGCCTCCCAGCACCCTCTGTTTCACCACTGCCACCCTCTGTATCACCCATGCCACCCTCTGTTACAACAATGCCACCCTCTGGTTCATCATCACTGTAGATTATGGGGGGGAAAAGCAAGCACACCTGCCCTGCTTCGACTGACATGAATTAATTTGGGGTTAGTATATTAATGTGTCACTGTTTTAAAATTCCAGGTCTGGCACCTGCTTCCTTATCAGTAATTTGCTTTCTGTTGCAGTGCATTTTTTTTTCCAGGACCTTTGTGGCCTACTTCTAGCTATTCTATGAGCCTACTGTGAGGGTCAGAGCAGGGTCATACAATTGTTGCAACTAGCAACTGAACTCAAGAGGGGGGGCCCCAGTCAGGAAGCACTACAGGGAATGGTTACTAATGATGAGTTTGAACTCTTGCACCTGCCGAGTGCTTTCAGTTTTGCAAAAGTCGTTTATCTGCAATTTCGCAGGACCATAATGGCAGGCGGCAAGATCGGAGGCGGGTACGGGATGCGGGAGCGCCGGAAGCGGTGGGAGAAGGTGTGCCGGGCCATGTACCACCACTCTCGGGTCCGGCGCACCTACAACCAGGCCATCCACCGCTGGACGGATGTCCTGACCCGTGAACGAGATCTGCTCGACCTGCTTGGCCTCGAGATCCCCGGGCCTGGTGAGTAGTAGTAGCTATTTCTTTACTACTCTGTTTTCTCCTGCTGTGTTATTATATTGCAATTTTTTGTTTTTTACCAAGAGCAATAATGCTGCTCATTACATTGTAGGTAAATTATATTTCAAAATCTTCTGTGCATTTCAGGTGCACTGCTCTCCTTCTCAGTAGTGTTGCTACAATGCTTATTTGTTTTCGATTTTGTGTTCATTTCATTGGCCTGTAAAATTATGTATGAGTGTAGTTTAAAGAACTGCGTAATGCTGCACACTAAGGTTCAGATTTTTAATTACCGGCGCATCCCTGCAAAGTAGCAGGGATGCGCCAGTAATTGTGCGCCACGCCACTATCACCCATGGTGCGCCGTATTTACAATGCGGCGCACCATGGGCCCAAAGCGTTACGCATCTGTGCCGTAAGGGCGGCACATTGCTGGAGTTGCGTCGCAACGATGGCGCAGCTCCATCAATGCTCTGGGGTGCCCTAACTCCCTAATGCTGCGTCAAGCCTTACGTCTGCTTCAAGCAGGCGCAGGGTTTGAGTCACGCATCATTGTCGTTAAAGTGAGTGATTGAAATTTTGTAGATTTCCCTCAGCCACTTTTAGGATGCGTTCCTGCGCAGGAACGCCCTCCCTTGTGCCGGAACGCCCCCTGATGGCGCAGGGCTTTACAACGTGATGCATCTCCCATATGCGTCACGTTGTTAATATACGCCGCACCATTGCGCCTCTTTTGTGCTGCAGCTGCGTCACAAAAGTCACGCAACAATGGAGCAAAAGAGCAGCAAGGGGCTTCTAAATCAGCCCCTACAGACTCAAGTCCAGTCCTTCCTTTGTACACATGGCGATAAGAAGAAATAGTGGTGGTGGATTGATAGTTAGAGTATTTTAATGAGTGGTTAATGTAGTAGGAAACTTTAGTGTTGTCGCTGATCTGCAATCACGATGGACTTTGGCTGTCACTTCGCGTGCTGTGGACTGCTGCCTGCCAATCCTAGGCAAACCTTTTTAGTACTTTGTTTAGTGAGTTACATAAGAAGTTTCCAATTCGACGGTCCGCAAATCAAGCAATACTAATAACGTAGTAGACCACATGAGATTGGTCAATAATATATCCCGTGGAATAGTTGTCTATTTGCTATTTCGCCAAAATATTTTGTTAGTTCTTTTGAAATGTTTGATTTGGTTGACAAATATCATCCATGTTTTCTGTTTTTCTTTCTTTCATGTTGTACATCAGCTTCCCCCAGGGGCAAGAGGAGGACACAGGAGGAGGAGGAGGAGGGTGCTGTTGAGGATGCAGGCCAGGATAGGGCAGGCGAGGGCTCCTTTGCTGGCCCCAGTAAGTTTTAATTTTAATATAGAGTACTTATTTTTTCCCAGCGTTCCTCATTCGATTTTTTCTAAATCGTCACTGATCTTCTTGTAGACTGGATCTAAATTCTTACCCTGCCTCGACTATGACTCCCTTTGGTATTACTAGATTATTCTTATTAGTCTGTCTGTGTAGCTAACTAAGATTGCACATTTGGCAATTCCATTGGACTCCCATTCTAGTCAGCAATAGCTCTATGCACTGAGTGCAGTCCTCTGGGATTGTCCATAATGTCTTTTCAAGTCTTATAAATGTTTATGCTTTGACAATTGCCAACAATTAAAAGGTGAATGACCACCAAGAAAGAATAAGATACTACTTTACTTTTGGTTTGGATAGGAGGACAAACCATTCTACTACTGTTGCAGGGACAAATCTGCACAAACAGAACTATGGACACTAAATAATGCATTGCTTAGCTTATCATTTATAATAGGTGCGTTTAGACTTTCCACATACCTCAGTGATAACAGACTTTGTAGTTGAACCCCCAATCTCCTTACTGACTAGATAGTGTGGCAGAGTCATTTAGCTCCCAAAGTCACCGAAGATTATTCCCCAATGATGTCAGAGGCACGGACTCATGCTTGCAAAAATTGCAAAACCTTTAGCTCATCCACTCTAGTCTGGAGGACCAAAAACCACAGAGTCTATTTAAGTTTAAAAGCTTTATTAAAAGTAAACACATTTATTAAAATCAAGTTTGTCATAAAAGTAAACGTTTAACTGAAAATGGAAAAGTGCTTAGTGCTGACGATTAATTGGACACATTTCTTGAGGTCGAGCCGAGCTCTCACCTGGTTTGAACTTGATCCTGCTCGTGTTCTTAGAAGTCAAGCTTCTGTCTGTTAGGAGAAAAAGTGGTGCGTGTTAAAAATAAAAAGCAAGCATTTATCAGTTGTGCCAAAAAGTGCAGCAAGACAACAGCCTTCCCTGGAAAAAGGGAAATTTTTACTTTAGAGTAGACAGTCACAAATTATAAAATTGTATACTGTTTTTTTCACATTTCTTTCTTCCTCCTAGACCAAATATTATATAGTAGTGAGTGGTGTATTCTAACATTATTAAATGTACTTTGTAGGTGGAACATCCGGAGGCGGGGCCAGCGCGGAGGTTATGGCGGCATTGGACGAGGAGGACAACTCTGGGGAGGAGGTGGTGCAAGTACCGGACAAGGACATGCCTGTGAGGGATAACACGGTGGTGGCGGGCAGAGGTAAGCTATATATTCCTTACTCATTGAGATTGAAGACTGCAGAGTGTGCTTTCTGCACGGTTGTATTATAAATAAACCAGGTAGTAGCCTCCTCTAAATGTACTTCGACTTAGCTGTGAAGTTTTTGGCGAGAAGAATACCTCCCAATCAGATCTGAGATGAACTTGATGGATGGGATGAACGAAAAGCGAAAGAAGGGTGTAAGTAAGTGTGGAAGGACGAGAAATGTAATGATGACTGGAAAAGAAGAATGATATGTGTTTGCTTGGTCCCCGAGGTGGCTGGGAAGGAAAGAATATGGTATGGTGCATGGCTGGGTGAATGATGAAGCAAGGATGGGTGGAAGGAGAACAGCCTGGGCGGGTGAAACAGAAACTGTATGTGTGCATATACTTTGAATGGATGGATGCCTGGATCATTCAAGGTACTATCTGACTCTTAGATAGCATATGTGTATCTAGAGAGAGTAGACGGTCACTGGATGAACTAAGTGTTACTTTGAAGAGCATGTAACACCGCACCCGCACGTCCGTTCCAGTGTAGAAAAGGCAAGGAAAAGAAGTTGTAATTTTGTTCAAATACTACCATGAATAGTAGCAGTAGTTTGTATTGCAACTGCAAGCACAGCATATATCCGGTTATTACGGTGGACACTCCCTACCTCTCTTAATAACTTTAGTTTAGTAGTAGTACGTCATTCATGTGTGGGTGTATCACTGTTGACTCAATAATAAGCAAAGCACCTAAAGTCATCCCATATGTCATCAAATACATCCCATGTGAAGTGATAGATAATCAGATTATTTAGCTTCTTCATTTTCCTTTTCTAATACTCATTTGCACTGTACGGTGAAAGCTAAATTAATTAAGCAGTAGCCCTTTTAACAGAGTATTCTCAGTGCCACCCGTAATAGAAAAGTAAGAGCTTCACCACCTGCATGTACTGGACCGGTACAGTAACGCAAGTCTGTCTCACTCACCATGGTGTGCGTCTGTTTTTCTCGGGTACAAGTTCACTGCGCTGGCATTATGCCGGCTTGCATAAGATAACGTACCAATTTTCCTAAACAAGAGAGAAGAAGAAGAATAAGACTGGTGTACTGTCATAGTCGACTATAATGGAAGTCCATAGTGCTCGTAGAATTTGTTCCTTAAACTCCCACTAATGTTAGAGCAAGGATGAAGAAGTCGGAGGTTACATAGATACTGTCCTCAATAGTTATGTACTGTGCTTTCAATTTGCTATTTGTACTGTGACAACTTTCTGCTCAATCATTTTATGTTAATCTTAAGGAGCATTGGTTACAGACTATGTCTTTCTTTCTTCATATAGTTGCTTCTTCCAAATCCAAGAGACCATCAAGGAGGAGGGAGCTGGCTCGAATGGCACGGCAACGGAGGCTGGATGCCACTGTCGCTGAATATCGGCGGCTGGTGGCCCTGGAGGAGGAGGAGACGCAGTCTGGTACTACAACAACGTCCACTGGGACAGCTGCATCCTCCTCCGTGCGGGCTGCCAGCCAGCGCAGTGCTCCAGCGGTACGGAGCTGGGCTACCAAAGCCAAACGCCACCGCCGATCAGCAAAGACAGCAGCTGCCCCCCACAGGATTTGCAAGGCACGCCGGCGCCGCTTATCCCTCAGACTGTCCTACCTGGAGCAGGAGGTCCTGAACTATAAGAACTTGGTGGAGGGCCTCCGCTTCGAACATGCCACCCTCCGCAAGGAGCATGATGCCCTGGCTGCTAAAGTCAACAGCACCCTGCCATAGTGTCCCTTGCCCCTTTTTTTAGAGACTTTTGGGGGGTGGGCATTGGAAGTTGGGTTTTTTGGGGACTTTTGAAGGACAATCGTTGGGGTTAGGGAGGGTCTTGCGGGAGATTATTTTGTTAGGGCTATAAAAATATACTTTTTGAAACTTTATCTGACCATACCTGTTTTTTACTGCTTTTGAGTCTGTGGGTGGGGGTTTAACAGTAAGTTTGTTTTCCTGAATAGTCAATCTCTTGTCTCTCCTAAAACTCCATTATACTACCTCCAACCAAACGCTAATCTTACCTGTAATTTCTGTTTGAAAGTAGGGCTAGGCCAGAGCTGGCTCCACGGGAAATGACGATTAAGGTTGCAATCCAGGGCGGCAGAAATTTCCTCCTCATTGCGGTGGTACTAGTGGTGTGACACAGTGGCAGTTGCATGGCTATGGAAAAAAAGAAAATGAAACCTGGTTTGTCCTTACTGTAGCATTACAACGGTACGATAGAGAATATAGCAGGTGACAGTACACTAGACTACAACAGTGCCACAATCTAGCCTAACAAATGGTAAAGTATTGATAGTATAACTTGTACTTGTGTAGGATTTCTTTGACATTGGCTACTACTACAAGAAATAGTACTGAAGCTGAGTAAGTCTAGAATATATCCTCGGATTCCTTCACCAGCCTGTTGCTATGACCTTATCCTCCCCAGCAAGTGTGTGGAATTATTGATGTCATTTAGTCACACATCAAGCAAAATCACACAACCCGGGGGAAGAGGGTTAGGGTTTGTAAAATGGATGGGAATGGGGGTTTCTTTTTGGGTAGGTTTTGTTGAGAGAAAAAAAAAAAGCACAGCATGGACAAACAATAATTGAAAATATTTTTGGGTACAAAGCTAACCATAAATCTTTTACGTGACATAAAGGAAGTGCATGCACTACTGAATGCATTGTTACAGAAAAGTAAGTAGTACTTTCGACAACCGTGAATGACAGAATGCGACAGTACAGGGCTACATTAAATTAGGTTTAAAAAATAGCCGAAGTAAAACCTATAGAATGGCTGTAGAGATCAATTGAGAAGCAGAGAGAGATCCAAGAAATGCAGTCACACACACTCATTGAATAAAAGAATGGATACTGTATCTGTATTGTTGTAGTTCTCCTTTTGCATTTGGTAAGTAAGTTGCATGCAGCAAACAATTCCTCTTATTAGCGGCACTCCTCCATTCCAGCTGACGCTTTGTCCATCAATGTTGGTGACCAGAAGACACCCTGTCCACTGCCTGCCTGGCGGATGCTGAATTGCGGCTTGCTAATGTGAAGCCTGACTCCATCCTTTTTTCCCCATTGCACAGACGGAAACCCGGCCTGTAATTATTGAATGAAAAACAGCACTGATAAATAAATATAAGGTATGTACGCTGTGTAGTGCAAAAAGTAACACTTTGATTTTCCTAATAGACAGTACAACATTTTTGAAAGTGCGTACTCTGTCTGAGTCACCTTTTCAAGGATAAATAAATATGGGCAAATTAATTTAGTGGATCTTTCCCCTCAAGCTAGGTGTACTGTAAACTGTGTTTTAGAACAAAATTAGACCTTCCCAGCAGTGCTTCCATCCAGACCCTTACTAAAGCCAGTTGCGAAAATGTAGAAGACCCCCAATCAGATCTCAAAAAACGAGGCCTAGCAGAAAACTGGTGACAAAACGTACTTCGAAAGTAAAAGTAGGCCCAAATACCACCTTACCCACCGTGGATTGTATTCAAACCACTTGCAAGCAAGCATAAGTATCCATAGCCAGCATCGCTCCAAGACTCGAAAACTCCCCCACCCAAACACATGCAATAGAAATACTGCTAACACTAACGAGCCCTAAGTTAAGAATAGTGGCATAGGCTTTCTTTAACTATGCCAAATCCCCCCTTTCCCACCATGGATTTTCATCAAATGACTTGCAACCAAAATTACAAATTCACACAAGTGCTCTAAGACCCCAGAACTCAGTTGCAAAAATCTAGAACACCCCAAAACACATGCAATCCTGCTGTTAGGGCTAACCCTAAAGAACCCTAAGTTACAAAAAGTGCCAAAAGGCTTTTCCTTATGGATTTTGTCCCAACCACTTCTATCCGGTATTAGACCTTCCCAGGAATGCCCCGAGACCCGCCAACCCACCCGCCAAAAAGCACAACACCCCCAAACAGCCCAAAAGCAAAATCTCATACTTACAATATTTCTCGGCCTTCGGTCCAAACGCGCTGTGCAGCTAGGCCATAACTCCAGTTTTCCACCACAGATTTCCTGAAAAGCAAATGCAATCAAGATTAGACTGTCCCAGCAGTGCTCCCAGACCCCAAAACTCACCCACAAACAGCCGTAACCCCCCCAAAGAGCACCTGAAAGGCAAGCAAGTCAGCAAAAACACAAAAAATATTCCGCCTCCGATTTGGTCCAAACCACTTTTATCCGGTATTAGAGCTTCCCAGCAATGGCACCAGAGCCGTCAACCCAGGAGAAAACGAGTAGAAGACCCCCAAACAGCCAAAGAGCAAAAGTACAAAAATGGGGACTTAGTCATTTTTTTGCCAATTTCCCAAATCACTCCGCGCGCGCTCTGCAGCTAGGCCCTAACTCCCCTCTGCCACCATGGATTTGCTTCAAACCTCTTGCAAACTAAAGTATCCATAGCCAGCATTGCTCCCAGACCCCGAAACCCACCCACAAACACCAGGAAGCCCCCCAAACAGGCCCCCGAAAACGCTACATTGAGCAAAATGTCAGAAATTGCAAAAGAAAAATCAGCGTGGATTTTGTCCCAACCACTTCTATCCGGTATTAGACCTTCCCAGGAATGCCCCAAGACCCGCCAACCCACCCGCCAAAAAGCACAACACCCCCAAACAGCCCAAAAGCAAAATCTCATACTTACAATATTTCTCGGCCTTCGGTCCAAACGCGCTGTGCAGCTAGGCCATAACTCCAGTTTTCCACCACGGATTTCCTGAAAAGCAAATGTAATCAAGATTAGACTGTCCCAGCAGTGCTCCCAGACCCCATAACTCACCCACAAACAGCCGGAACGCCCCCAAAGAGAACCTCAAAGGCAAGCAAGTCAGCAAAAACACAAAAAAGTCATCCTCCGATTTGGTCCAAACCACTTTTATCCGGTATTAGAGCTTCCCAGCAATGGCCCCAGAGCCATCAACCCAGGAGAAAACGAGTAGAAGACCCCCAATCAGCCAAAGAGCAAAAGTACAAAAATGGGGACTTAGTCATTTTTTTGCCAATTTCCCAAAGCACTCCTCGCGCGCTCTGCAGCTAGGCACTAACTCCCCTCTGCCACCATGGATTTGCTTCAAACCTCTTGCAAACTAAAGTATCCATAGCCAGTATTGCTCCCAGACCCCAAAACCCACCCACAAACACCAGGAAGCCCCTCAAACAGGCCCCCAAAAACGCTACATTGATCAAAATGTCAAAAATAGCAACAACAAAAAATCAGCGTGGATTTTGTCCCAACCACTTCTATCCGGTATTAGACCTTCCCAGGAATGCCCCGAGACCCGCCAACCCACCCGCCAAAAAGCACAACACCCCCAAACAGCCCAAAAGCAAAATCTCATACTTACAATATTTCTCGGCCTTCGGTCCAAACGCGCTGTGCAGCTAGGCCATAACTCCAGTTTTCCACCACGGATTTCCTGAAAAGCAAATGTAATCAAGATTAGACTGTCCCAGCAGTGCTCCCAGACCCCAAAACTCACCCACAAACAGCCGGAACGCCCCCAAAGAGAACCTCAAAGGCAAGCAAGTCAGCAAAAACACAAAAAAGTCATCCTCCGATTTGGTCCAAACCACTTTTATCCGGTAATTAGAGCTTCCCAGCAATGGCCCCAGAGCCATCAACCCAGGAGAAAACGAGTAGAAGACCCCCAATCAGCCAAAGAGCAAAAGTACAAAAATGGGGACTTAGTCATTTTTTTGCCAATTTCCCAAAGCACTCCTCGCGCGCTCTGCAGCTAGGCACTAACTCCCCTCTGCCACCATGGATTTGCTTCAAACCTCTTGCAAACTAAAGTATCCATAGCCAGTATTGCTCCCAGACCCCAAAACCCACCCACAAACACCAGGAAGCCCCCCAAACAGGCCCCCAAAAACGCTACATTGATCAAAATGTCAAAAATAGCAACAACAAAAAATCAGCGTGGATTTTGTCCCAACCACTTGTATCCGGTATTAGACCTTCCCAGGAATGCCCCAAGACCCGCCAACCCACCGCCAAAAAGCACAACACCCCCAAACAGCCCAAAAGCAAAATCTCATACTTACAATATTTCTCGGCCTTCGGTCCAAACGCGCTGTGCAGCTAGGCCATAACTCCAGTTTTCCACCACGGATTTCCTGAAAAGCAAATGCAATCAAGATTAGACTGTCCCAGCAGTGCTCCCAGACCCCAAAACTCACCCACAAACAGCTGGAACCCCCCAAAGAGCACCTCAAAGGCAGGCAAGTCAGCAAAAACACAAAAAAAATTCCGCCTCCGATTTGGTCCAAACCACTTTTATCCGGTATTGGAGCTTCCCAGCAATGGCCCCAGAGCCGTCAACCCACCCGGAAAGAAGTAGAACACCCCCACAAGTGCTGAGTCTTTCTTCATTGGGCGTAATCCAGACCTCTGCTTTGATGGAAATAGGAGTCTGGAGGAGGAGGATAGAGGAGCATGTTCTTCTGAACTTGTGAAACTGAGGAATGCAGACTGCGGCACCTTCAAATCAATAAGCAAACAAGTGAAGACAGTTCTGCTGATGGGCTTGTTTTTGAGATTAGGTGATTAAAGTTTGAATTATATTAACTGTGCACAACAAAGAAAGACAGACACACAGGAATGAAAGTGAATAAGGACGAAAAAGAAAGTTAATGATTCATTATCTCATTTTCAGGGCTCGGTGTCAGGGTCCAGGTATAAGAATAAGGCTTCATCATCATACTCTGCGAATTCAAGCAGGGTGAGCTCAGTGTCACCTGAGAGAGTAGAAATTCCCTCATCTATGTTGCTGTCCACCTCGTCTTCATCCGGTGTGCTTTCTCGTACTCTGTAATCTGGTGGTATGAGGTTCTGATTCATCTTGATCATTGTTAACTTCTCCACTTTTTTGGGCGAGAGGCGGCTCCGTTTGGGAGTTACAATGGCACCAGCAGCACTGAAAACATGTTCAGAAGACACGCTTCCGAGTGGGCAAGACAAGTAGTTTAAAGCCAGGTTGGAGAGCTGTGGCCACAATTCTTTTTTCCCATGCCAATACGCCAATGGGTCAGCATTAACGTAGACCTCTGTTGAGTCATTCAGATAGTCCTTCACCATCGACTCAAGGTCCTCCTCCAAGGTTCCTCCACTTTGCTTAGCTGTTGCTGTGACCTTTTGAGAACCAAACTTAAGCCGAGCTAGCCAATCCTCTTCAGCCTCCAATGTTTCTGTTGTGTCTGGTGCAGATGATCCGGTTGCCGGTGTCTTTAACGGCTGAGAGGTCACTTGTGCCACAGCCACAGGTGCAGAAGTGGATTGTTTTGACTGGGGATGGCCTGCTGATGCTGATGTACTGCCTTTTCCTTCAATTTTCTGCCGTTCTCTTTCAAACCTCTTGGCTGACAAGGCTAGCCAACGTTTGTACATTGTAACATGTTCATCAGCAAAAGGAAAGAATGCTCGGCCTGCCAGCACCTTTTTGTAGCGTGGATCCAGAATAGTAGCACAAATGTAATGCTGGTTTGAGTGGATCATTTTAAGACGTTCATCACCTTGTAGGCGCTCTAATAATTTCTCCGCCAAAACAAAAGGGTCTTTGTTTTTTTCATCTTTTTGAAACACAGAACACACCTCCTTCAGTTGGTGCTCCAGCATGTACAACAATGGGATAGCTTTTCCCAAATTACAGTCCTCCTTGCAGACTGCACACGTGAAGTCCTCAAAAGGACGAAGCATGCGTGTCAGGCTTTTAACTATGTCCCATTGCGCCGCACCCATCCTCAGGTCCTCCTTCTGAGCTGTACCCTGTGTTAAGAAATAGTGATCGAGTACTGTATACTGCTCATACAGACGCTCAAGCATGTAGAAGGTTGAGTTCCAACGTGTTGCCACCTCCTGGATGAGTGCTTTCACTGGCATTCGACGTTCATGTAGCAGGCTCCTCAGATGCTTCCGGGCCTTAAAAGAATGGCTGAAATGGTTGCACATTTTTCGGCAGGTCTCCACTACCTCGTACGCTGGACTGTCTTTATCACTCAAGAATTTTTTGACAACCAGGTTTATACAGTGCGCCAAACACGGCACTCTGAAATACTGACCCAGCTCCATGGCCTTAACTACATTGGTGCCATTTTCCGTGGAAACATAACCAATCTGGCGTTTTTTTGGGGACAGCCAGTCAAGGACCTTTGTGTTAAACTCATCCAAAATGTTTTGTGCGGTGTGACGTTTCTCCAAACCAAACATGGCTAGTGTTGCATGTTTCCGAGCAGCTTTAAAAACTTGGTCCGGGTCAACACCTGCATTTAGCTTTGCTTTAACCCCTGAAAAAGAGACCCAGTGTGCAGTGATGCACATGTAATCAGCGCCTGCGCCACTGGTCCACATGTCTGTTGTCAGATGTATAGTGTGAACAGCACTCTTCTGCAAAGCTGCCCCAATCACCTCCAGCACATGTTCATGTAGTGCTGGAACCGCAACTCTGGCAAAATAGAACCGGCTAGGAACCTTCCATTTAGGGCAGAGCGCTGCCACTAATTCTAGATAACCAACTCCTTCTGCAAAAGAAAAAGGGAGAAGGTCCAGAGCTAGCATTTTAGCCAGCTTAGTGTTATACAGATGCATCAGTGGGTGGTTGCGTTCATATTGCGCTTCTGTAAACAACATCTTTTTAATGTTGCCCTGGACCAAGCATTTACGGGATGATGATGATATCTTCGACCCAGTTACGCTCGCTGATGAACTTTTTCGCATTGGTGTTTCACTCTCTCCCACACTCTTAGTGTGGCTCACATGGGGTGTGCTGCTGACAGGGGTACTGGGTGTAAGAGAAGTATTTGACACGTCTTCTTCCTCCTCGTCATCATCAGATGAAAAATCAACGTTTTCATTACGTGCAATTAGGGCTTTCTTGATCGCCTGTAGGTACGCAAACCATTGGACAGGGTGCTGTCTCTTAAGATGACCTCTCTGGCCTCCGGTACCATAGTTGGTACTAAACTTACCACAACTAACTGAAACCTTACAAATGCTACAAATGGCGAAGTTTTCCCTTTTTGGGCAAACACTAAAGAAGTCCCAAGCTGGGGACTTGAATTGTCTGTGGGGGCCGGTGGAGGCGGCCATACTGGTGGCGGTGGTCTTGCTGCTTATGCCAGATGAAGTGGAGAATGTGGATTGCCGAACTTTAGTACGTTGTACACTTTCGCCACCACTAATTGAGGTCGAGGTGGATGGAGGTCCCTTCTTGCAAGGGAGAAATATGGAAGCGGTAGGTGTTGGTGTACTAGTTAACTCCAATGATTGTTGTGTTTTCATTGCCTCCTCGTCGACATCATCATCACCCTCAGCAGCTTCTCGGGCTAGGGTCAAAATGTCTCTTTGCTGCATGCCCGCTGGGGCTGCAGTGACCTTTATGATGACTGGCTTGTCGTCGTGAGAGGCTTCATCAGCAGCAGTATCCACCACTTCTTGTTGAGCCTCATCACACTCCATAACTATGAGTTTTTAGACGACCTTCCTTTTACGCTTAAGTACCTTTGTCAGATCATGGTGTGCCTCACTCTCAGATGACCGTGATGGTTCCCAATCTTCATCCAGATCATCAGAAGGAGGTGGGCTTGAAGAAGATGTAGACACCCCCCTTGATCTTTTCCTTGCTAGGGATGTGGAAGACAATGAATGATCATCAGGAGGAGTGGCTTCCTCAAATGATACCTCGGTTTGATTGTCGATTTCCTGATGTGCCCCTACTTCGGGAGGAACAACTATTGTGGGCACTTGTGACCCTCCATGCACCTCTGCTTGTGCATCTCCTTGCGCTGCCTCTCCTTCCACATGTACTTGGGCTTGTACTTGCACATAAGGTTGTTGTTGTGGCTGTGGTTGTTCAACACTTGTCAGATGAGTTACACCAACCTGTGTTGATTCAGGGACATTGCTGCTACTTTCTTGCGATGAGCCAACATCACTGGTCGATGGTGATTGAAGAAGTACACTGACTGCCTCTGCAGCACTCAAGGGCTTGGACTTAAGTTGGCGTGGTGGTGGTGGCGGCACTGAGCCCAATGGAGCAGGGGTGCTGCTCCCAGCTTGGTCCCCAGCAGATCCCGTTTTTTTTTACTCCCAAAAAACGTGGCGGCCGGCACACCAGCCTCCTTGGTAACTTGCTTCTTCTGCTCCTTACTGGCAACTTTCTTGCCAGAGGAGCTACGGGGAACTCTTTTTGGGGCCATCTTCTTCAGAGCAGGTCAGAACAGCAGGCCGCAGTTGCACGAGTTGCAGAGTTGTCTGTGGCCAGACGTTATGTCGCGTGACGTTATGCTGCACACACACACACCGCTGCAAGACACCCCACAGAAAGACTAGGCCCATGCAACACTCACTACTCCTGGGCATAAAGGTTGAAAACTAGGCAAAATGGTTGCAGGCCTAACAACACTGACTGCATTCAAAATGGCCACTTGCCTCCCAGCACATGGCCTGCCTGTACAGCACTGAAAATGGCCCCTGCCCACATGGCCTGTCCCCATGAACACCCCAAGAAAATCGAAAAACACAGAAAAATCAGCACAATCCCAAGCCATCTAGGCCCTCCATGATGTTTAAATTCAAGACACCCCACAGAAAGACTAGGCCCATGCAACACTCACTACCCCTGGTGAAAAGGCCACAACAACAGACCAAAAAAACGAAAATCACAGAAAAATCAGCACAATCACAAACCATCCAGGCCCTCCATGATGTTTAAATTCAAGACACCCCACAGAAAGACTAGGCACATGCAACACTCACTACCCCTGGGCATGAAGGTTGAAAAGTAGGCAAAATGGTTGCAGGCCTAACAACACTGACTGCATTCAAAATGGCCACTTGCCTCCCAGCACATGGCCTGCCTGTACCAGCACTCAAAATGGCCCCACCCACATGGCCTGTCCCCATGAACACCCCAAAAAATCGAAAAACACAGAAAAATAAGCACAATCCCAAGCCATCTAGTCCCTCCATGATGTTTAAATTCAAGACACCCCACAGAAAGACTAGGCACATGCAACACTCACTACCCCTGGGCATAAAGGTTGAAAAGTAGGCAAAATGGTTGCAGGCCTAACAACACTGACTGCATTCAAAATGGCCACTTGCCTCCCAGCACATGGCCTGCCTGTACCAGCACTCAAAATGGCCCCCACCCACATGGCCTGTCCCCATGAACACCCCAAAAAATCGAAAAACACAGAAAAATCAGCACAATCCCAAGCCATCAAGGCCCTCCATGATGTTTAAATTCAAGACACCCCACAGAAAGACTAGGCCCATGCAACACTCACTACTCCTGGGCTTAAAGGTTGAAAAGTAGGCAAAATGGTTGCTGGCCTAACAACACTGACTGAAGTCAAAATGGCCACTTGTCTCCCAGCACATGGCCTGCCTGTACCAGCACTCAAAATGGCCCCACCCACATGGCCTGTCCCAATGAACACCCCAAAAAATCGAAAAACACAGAAAAATAAGCACAATCCCAAGCCATCTAGGCCCTCCATGATGTTTAAATTCAAGACACCCCACAGAAAGACTAGGCACATGCAACACTCACTACCCCCTGGGCATAAAGGTTGAAAAGTAGGCAAAATGGTTGCAGGCCTAACAACACTGACTGCATTCAAAATGGTCACTTGCCTCCCAGCACATGGCCTGCCTGTACCAGCACTCAAAATGGCCCCCACCCACATGGCCTGTCCCCATGAACACCCCAAAAAATCGAAAAACACAGAAAAATCAGCACAATCCCAAGCCATCCAGGCCCTCCATGATGTTTAAATTAAAGACACCCCACAGAAAGACTAGGCCCATGCAACACTCACTACCCCTGGTGAAAAGGCCACAACAACAGTGAAGTTCCGTGACGATCGTAAGTGATGTTTTCGACTCGCACGAATATGGTCGAGTCTGGTATCTATGAACCGCAAATGACGAGTTTAGTGGGTGTACGCAGTTTCGCTGTACCAGCCTAAACCGTTCGTTTGTTTTATGGGTTTATCTATCTGTACCCACGGGTTCCATCTTAGATGCGGCATCCATTTTGTCTCTTGCCCTCAAGTAGCCAGCTTCGCAACCCTGGGATTCCCAAGACTCTTGCGGAAGACACGTTTCCTTTGAAAGTGTCTTTATGATGAGGGGGATGATACTGTAAGGCAGATGGCCCCGCTCGAGGCTCATCTTGCCGTGCCGGTTTAATGTCTTAGCCGTGCATCTCATTAGGCACGTCCCTTTGATGCCTGCAGCTCGTGTTTCCCGATACCACCCCATTTACACCCTTTCCGATCTCCTCACTGTTTTTGTCTTCCTCTGCACCTGTCCTTGTTCCTCCTTCGATCTGTTTACTGCTGATTGGAATGTACTAATGGTGGGAAGATGGGTTTTTACAGTTGGGAGCCACCGAATGTTTCTGTACTTATGTTCCGGACCTTGAATGCATCAAAGCAACCCCTCTTGGGGATAATGATGGGAACCAAGTTGTAAACCTTTGTGTACCATGTTAATGTATGAGAGAAAACTGTATAAAAAGGAGCGACCCACAGTAGCAAATTGAATCAGATCCCGCAAACTTACATGTTGTGTACTTCACGTGACTTCTGTGTTCCCTGCAGTAAATAAACCTCGAATCTTTGACGCCGAAGGAAGTGTCCCGTGTCTCTGTCATTTGTACGCCGGAACAGGTTACCCACGAAGGTTTCAGGTGTTGTCCCCTGGCACCGCTGGGTCTTAAATAACCCAGTCCTTCAGTTGGCGCCCATGTGGGGCTGCATCAGTGGTACCGGTCCAAGCCCGACGATCGTGAGGAACTTCGTGTGAAATCTCCGAGGGAAGGTGCACCCCGCTTCATCGATCCTGTTGTCGAAATAAGTGGCCCGACGACTTTTCCCGTGAAGATTCCCGCCTCCTGACGGCTGCGACGGACTGCTGCCCTGACTGTAGACCTGTTTTGGCGCCTGGCGTAGACCTTGGTACAGCAAGACGATTGACGGGCCTTCCTGGTGACGCCATCGATCTTTGAGTTAAGTATTTGTGGGTCGCTCCCAGAGTCCTTGGTTGTGGTTGCTTAGTTGTTGCATGGTTCCATTGCATTTGTGGTTCTTAGTACTTGGTCCTTTGTTGTAATATTTGACGACTGCAGCCGCCAAAAACCGAGGGTTTTTACTCTTTGCAGGGACTTGGTAAATCCCGTAACCCTTGAAGTTTGTGAAACTCGGCTAGCGTGCAAGATGCCTGGCTGTAGTACTTTGTTCAGTTGTTTCAGACGTTGTGGTACGGATTCCCGACTGGAGGACTCGTGTCCGATACCTCCGGTTGGGACTCCAACTTATGAATTGTATAGCAAACATGGGTTAGGTCCGATTACCTTTAATGAATATTGGATTCGCTATACCAAAAAGGATGGCGTCCTTAGTTGGCCACCTCATGGTAGTTTTGAAACCCCGATTCTAGATAATCTTGAGGCTAAATTGTTTAAGAAAAAGTCAAGGCCGGCCATGTTTGATGCCTTTTGGTTATGGCGCAAAGAAGCCAGACAGAAAGAGATCAGACAGACTAAACGTAATCAGAGAGATGGTGTTGCTACCATTGTAAAGAAAGCAGAGCAGTTCCAGCGTGATAAGGAGGAAAAGGAAGTTTTTGATAGGCTTCAGCGTATGTCTATAGATAAATGTTATCCCGCTTTGCCAATGGAGTCGGACAAGAAGGAGGATTTAGTTGAGGATCCTTTAATGTCCTATCTTATGAAGTCACCACCTCCGTACGTACAGGGTACCGCAGCTCCTGTGGTTCCTCCTGTACCTGCTCCTGTACCTGCTCCTCAACCTGCTCCTCCGACTGTTCCTGCTCCTTTGACTACTTCTGTTCCTACTGCTCCTCCGCTTGTACTTCCTCATACTCCTGCCCCCGCTACTGCTCCTGTTCTACTTACTCCTGCTGCTTCTTCTGTCCCCGATTCTTCTCTTGTTAACACTCTATCGTATACTTCTCCATCTACCCGACGTCGTACCCCTTTAGTTGCTGCTAACTTTGTTAATTCTCTTGGACCTAGTCCGCTGGTTCGGACGGTCCACAAAGACGTAGTCAGCTTCCCGGTAATAGGGAACGTGCTGCGCTGTATAATATGGCGATGGCATGGATGCTACACCCTTTTAGGAATCCTCCACGTTCGGTAGTGAATACGTTTGGTCAATTCAATATACCGACACAAAGATATGTTTTTTAAGAAATGTGCAAGACCTTGCGTGACCAAATATCAGCTGATGCATCGGACGATGTATTAACTGCTTTGACCAACCTACAGCTCCAGTTTTCGAGCGGAATGATAGTAGGTACTAATGTTCGACGTGCTGTTGAGCAATTATTAGCTCTTCGTCCCACTATGATGCCTCAAGCATTGTTCTTTGAGGACATTGAGAGGCCGTTAGATGCGCCTGGTCAGTATCCCATGCGCAAAGTTCCACCAGTGTGGATGGCAGGTGATGCTGCTCACGTTCCGCCGATCCTGCCACATTTCCAGAGAGTATGGATACATCTCCCATGGAAACGCTCAGAAGTTTTACAGGTGAAGCAATCTTTGCCTGACCCTCGCAAAAATCCTGCAGGGTATTATAAGGAATTGTCGCAGCTCGTAGATGCTACGATAATGAATCTTGCCGATATCGATATGCTGTTTGGCAATGTCGTACCGCAACCGGTATGGGCCAAGATTCGTCAGGAAGATCATGCAAACGAATTAGGTGGTGATTGGGCTGCTCTTACTGCGGCAGATACACGACAAATTGGTGGGGCTAAGCCTGAACAGCTTATTACTGCTCTCCCTCAGAGAATCATTACCCTGATGAAAACGCTTATGCCAGCTATGAGGGTGAACTGGGATAAGTTGTCAGCTTGCAAACAGAAGAAGGACGAAAGTGTCTCTGATTTCTTTACGAGATTTGAGGAGGCATTCATCGATCACAGTGGTCAGGATATGGGTACCGAGGGTGGTCAGCGGTTGTTCGTGGATAAATTTGTCTCTAACTTATTGCCTGACTTGAGCAACAAATTGAAAAATTCTGAGAGTGCGTGGGCTGTCTCTACTTCTGCTCAGATATTGGCTACGGCACAGTATTATGAGAATAGAGAGAAAGAAGAGAATGACCGTGCCGATAAGAAGACAAAAGAACTCAAAACTAAAGTGTTGTTGCAGCAGGCGTATCCTCCGCGTTCGAATCAGAATGATTCGCAACAACGTAACCGATCGCAGTCGTAATCTAATAGGTCGCAATCGCGAAATGACTCCTCTTCGCAGAGATCTTCGTTGGGGTACAATCAGTGAGCCTATTGTAGACAGGAGGGTCATTTGAAATTCAACTGTCCAGTTCTAAATGAGCGTAATAGTGGTAATTCATCTAGAGGAGGTCGTGGTGGTTCTCAGCAGACATCACGTGGTAGGGGTCGTGGTGCTTAAAATGATCGTTCAGATAATTCGTCAAATTCCAATAATTGTTTTGATCAACGTGGATCATCGCAAGGACGATCTGCGCAGTACAATGTAGACGATTATTACGTCGATCGGGATGCTGATGACAGTAATTACTAGGACAGCCATAGACAAGGAGAGGGAGTAGTATCAGTTTCGGTTGATCAGAGAGGGCCTTACGTCGCAGTTGCCACATCGGGCGTCGTTGAGCCTTTTCTATTGGACACTGGTGCAGCGAAAAGTTCCATAATGCATTCGAAACTCCCTGGCGCACCTTTGTCTGGCTTAACAAATGTTTCCGTTGGATTCTCTGGCGCCCCTGTTAGCAATCTGGTTTCGTGCCCTTTGCCTCTTACAATTGGGCCTCGTGAGCTCAAAGCTCCGTTGATTTTGACCACTGGTTGTGGTGAAAATCTTTTGGGCCTGGATTTGCTAAAACGTTTGTTTGCGACTTTGTACTGTTCTCCCGCGGGAGTAAAGCTTACTTTGGGTGAGAGAGTTGTCTCTCCAATGTACTTGTCCCTCGATAAGCTACCACCGGAATTGAGTTCTCTTCCTGCATCTTTGTGGGCAACAGGTCCCAATGACGTGGGCCTGCTTGACATCTCCCCTTATGTTGTTCACTTGAAATCTAATGTGCGACTGCCACGTATTCCCCAGTATCGAATCTCCCTTGACGGTGAACGTGCACTGTTAGCGATCATCTATGATCTGATCGAGAAAGATGTTATCGAAGAGACTCGGGGAAACGTGTGCAACAGCCCTGTACTGCCTATTTTGAAACGTACTGATCCTTCGAAACCGCCTGTTTATCGTTTTGTTATCGATTTACGGGAGGTGAATAAAATTGTGATTCCTTAGTTCCCTGTTGTGCCTGACATCACGGCGCTACTGACTCTGATTCCAGCTTCTGCATCTTGGTTTTCGGTGATCGATCTGAAGAATGCTTTCTTTAGCATTCCGATTGCCGAAGAAAGCAGAGCCTTTTTGGTTTCTCTCTTGGTGGCCGTAGCTTCCGGTTCAAACGTGCTCCTCAGGGCTACTGTGAGAGTCCATCGATATACAGTCAAGCCTTGAAGGGCCAACTAGATGCGTTTGTGTTGCCGGCTGGTGCAGCCTTAATCCAATACGTCGACGACTTATTGGTGGCCGCAGATACTCAGGACATTTGCAAAATTGCTACGGTGTCGTTGTTGCAACATCTCTGTGACTTACATCACAAGATGTCACCTTCTAAACTTCAATATTGTTGTCAAGAAGTAACCTATCTAGGTCACTTATTGTCAAAGGAGGGAAGACGGTTGACCCCAGAGAGAATTGCAGCAATTGCGCGAATGACTGTGCCAACAACCCAAAGAGATGTGCGTGCCTTTCTAGGTATCACGTCATACTGCAGACAGTGGATTCCAAATTTTTCATTGTTAGCAAAACCATTGGTGGCTCTTACGTGCAAGGATGTTCCAACTCCTTTACCATGGACGGAAGAATGTCAGAAAAGTTTTTCTGAACTGCGTGACGCATTGTGTTCGGCTCCTGTGTTAGGTACTCCTGACTACAGCAAGCCGTTTACATTATACGTTCACGAGAGGGAAGGTTGTGCGTTGAGTGTCTTAACGCAACCTTTTGGTGGTAAGCAACGTCCATGTGCATATTTTTCCTCGACCTTGGACCCGGTAGCTAGAGCATTGCCGAGTTGTTTGAGAGCAACAGCGGCAGCTGCGGTGTCCATCCGACAATCAGCAGGATTGGTCATGGATAATATGCTTACGGTGATGGTTCTGCATGCAGTTGACACTCTTTTGAATCATACGAAAACCCAGCACTTGACGAGTGCGAGGTTGTCTGGGTACGAGTTGACGCTTTTGGCAAGTCATATTCAGATAAAACGTTGTAATGTCCTGAATCCGGCGACTTTATTTCCAATCAGTACGGAGTCTGATGAAGTAGCAGATAATGACTGTTACTTAAGGACTGAGGAGGAAACAAAAGGTCGAGTGGACCTTAAAAACACTCCTTTGGAAGATCCCGATGGAACTTTGTATGTGGATGGTTCATGTTTTAAATTGCCAAATGGTGATGTGACGACTGCGTATGCTGTGGTAACTTTGAATACTGTTGTGGAAGCTGCGAGGTTGAATCAGAACTCTGCCCAAGCTGCAGAGCTGATCGCTTTAACTAGAGCGTGTGTGTTGTCGAAAGGGAAACGTGTGAATGTGTTTACCGACAGCCAATACGCTTTTGGCGTCGCCCATAGCTTTGGACGGTTGTGGAGAGAGAGAGGTTTTATGACATCGCATGGCACGAAGATTCAGCATGGACAGCTTGTGAATGATCTTTTGGATGCACTTACGTTGCCTAAGCAGGTAGCGATTGTTAAATGTAGTGCGCATCGTAAGGTGACGGATGATGTTGGTCGTGGTAATGCGTTTGCGGATGAGACTGCTAAGGAGACTGCCCGGAACCTCAGCACTAGAATGTATGTGACGAGTTCGGTTAGGTGGCCTACAGAGACTGGTATGTGTGAGGATACTATCCAGAGTGTGAAAACAATTCAGAATGAGGCCACTGAGACTGAAAAGACGAAGTGGAAAGAGAGTACGGGAAAGTTGGATGCGAATGGTTGTTGGGTTGATTTGTCGGAGCATAAGAGATGGATGTTGCCAGATGCATATGTGCTGGCTGTTGTGACGATGGCACACGGGTTAGCACATATTAGTGTGAAAGGTATCTGTAGGTTGTTGTCCCCTGTGTGGAAAAATGACGGTATTACTAAATGTGCAGAAAGATTGGTCAAGAATTGTATGGTATGTACGTTGTACAATCCTGGTAAGGGAACCCCTACACCTCCTGGCCATTTTGCTCCCCCTTCATGTCCCTTTGAGGTAATTCAACTAGACTTCATCCATATGGAGCGATGCAATAACTTGAAATACGTTTTAGTTGTGGTTTGCGCATTCTCCCGATGGATTGAAGCCTACCCTCTCAAAGACAATACTGCACTGTCTACTGCGAAAATCCTACTGAAGGAATACTTTCCTCGGTATGGAATGCCACGGATTGCATGGTCTGATAACGGAAGTGAGTTTGTGGGGAGTGTGATGAAGAGTGTGTGTAAGGGCCTTGGAATTAATCAGAAATTCCATAGCGCCAATCATCCCCAGTCAGCAGGTTTGGTTGAAGGGTATAATGGCACCCTTAAACTCAAACTAGCGAAGATTCAGGCTACGACTGGTCTCTCGTGGCCTGACGCCTTGCCCTTAGCTCTGTTGTCAACAAGGGCGACCGTACACTCCCGAGTAGGGCTCAGTCCCTATGAAATAGTGTTCGGCCGTCCTGCGAATGTTTGGGGGGTCCCTAGACCGAGTGTGTTCTCTGATCTTGAGTATCCAATGTTGATTGATTATCTTCATGATCTGACTGCTAAACTGAGGTTAATTCACCAACAGGTTTACGAAGCACTGCCGACGCAGACGGAGGGTCAAGGCCACCAGCTCCAACCCGGAGACTGGGTGGTTACGCGAAACTTCGCTCGCAAAAGAAATCTTGAGCCCCGTTTCACCGGACCTTTCCAAGTCCTCCTTGCTGCGAGAACTGCTGTCCGTTTGGAAGGTCGCAAGAACTGGGTGCACGCCACCCACACCAAAAAGGTACCTATACCTTTACCGGCGGACTCGTGGGTGAGGAAGGGCATTGCTTCATCTGAAACCGAAGGATTGCAGACCTTTGTACCCTTTAGCGATGCACAGCCTGTCGGAGAATCCTCAGTGCAGCAGAAAGACATTGTTGAACATTTGTCATCACAAGACTCAAGATCTGAACAATTGACTGATCGACAGAACTCTGTTCCCTCATCGGATCCATTGTTTGACGAACAGACACGTCCTGGGAAAACTCGATACTTTTTGCGATCCAGCACCAAAGACTAATAAAATTTTCGTTTTTGTCCCTTGACATCTGCATTATCCCATTTGCCACGATCAGTCTGAACACCCGTATAATTGTGATTATTTTTGTAAATATTGAGTTTTGTTCCACATATGTGTTTTTGCTTCCACAGCTGAGAGACTTTGTACATATTTGTGAATAAGATACCTTGCATCCAGGTGTACCGTAGGGCCGCGCGTGTACTTCCTTCTGGTTAGTAGGTCTTGACACTAGGTCAAAGACCGTCGGTTCCTGGGAACTCCTAGGGATTGACTACTGCTACACAGAACGAAGTGCGTCAAGAAACGTTGCAGACGGTCTTAGGGGATGGCGTTTTCAAAGCTGATGGATTTGGAAGAAGCTCAGGCGCAAAGATTCAAACTCCAACAAATTATTCGGACAAAATGTTTTATGTTTCAGGTGTTCCTGCTGTTTCTAGTTGTTTCTTCGTTATTGGCGGGTGGGCTGTATTATATGATACCGTACTTCCTACCTTCTGCCATACCTACTCCTACTTCTGAACCTAAACCTACCTCCACTGTTTCCCCTCATTCCTTCCATATCTTACCCGAACACGAACAGGCTAGACGTGCGGAATTCAGAAATAATTCCTTTATTCAGCTCCTTCATCAGCACCAGTTAGTGGTTAACACTACTAATTGTTGGGTGTGTGGGTTAATGCCACATACCACGGATAAGGGAATTCCATATCTGGTTCTTCCTTATAGTTCCCAGGGTTCAGCTCGAGCATTTCAAACAATGTTTCGAAGTGCACTAGATTCCTACCCCAATCGAGAGCCACATCCTTCCCACTTTGGTCCTGGTTCGTACCACAAGCCTTTGGCTATAGCGATTGCTGATTTAGATAGGGATATCTATGAGCCGTCGCTCATCCCAGAGGAAGAGGTACAAGCCTATAGGGTCCTGAGTAAGGTAGAGTACAGTGCGCTCATGGGTGAAAAACAGCTTAGAAGCTCGCCCCCGATATGGGTCGTACCCCACCTTGGTAATTTTTGTCTACTACGTCGTGGCCGAAGATCGAGAGCTCGTCTTGGAGAGAGTGCTTGCTCCGAGACTTATATCCTGCCGATGCTCTCTTCTCCTGTGTTTCTGGCTGCCAAGGGTACATACTTTGTCTGCCATGATCGTGCGTATACATGGTTGCCCTCTTACTTTGTGGGCTCATGTTATATCGCAAATTTGTTGCCTCCGACGTTCACTGTTGATGCAGACTATCACAAGACTAGAGTTGTGAGAGGCGTCATTAGCGAACAGGACACTGCCGGTCAAGAGGCAGGAGACTTTTTCAAGGGTTTCCTTCCGTTTTGGGGACCTATGGTCAATAGTAGGAACCTGAGACAATTGACTCGAGTGGTGGAATCGACAGCTAATATCACTGCCAGTGCCCTTGGTAATATCACCATAGAACTTCAGGCGGATAGGCTTATGACGTTACAAAACCGTATGGTTTTAGACGTTGTTCTAGCAGATCGAGGTGGAGTATGTAAGGTGATCCATTCGAGCTGCTGTATTTTCATTCCAGATAACGCTCCGACTGTCTATCAAGCCATCTCAAAGTTGCATAAGATCTCTGAGTCCATACACGTGGACGTAGGGGATTGGACGCTACTTGGGTGGTTTTGGGGCCTGATGTCGACTTGGGGTTGGAAGATTCTGATGATCATCGGAGTTGTTGTAGCATTTCTGTTCACGTGTTGCCTTTGTATGCAGTGTGGTCCTGCCTTATGTGGCCTCTGTGCTGCGACGTGTATAAGACAGCCGCCTGTTACCAAAGGAGCTCGGTTGGATAAAGTTATGTTGCAGCAACATCTAGATGGTCTGATGAATATCGAGTATGATTCTGACAAGTGCTTGCCTACATGAGGGCAAAAGGAGCGTCTGAGGTTCCGTGACGATCGTAAGTGATGTTTTCGACTCGCACGAATATGGTAGAGTCTGGTATCTATGAACCGCAAATGACGAGTTTAGTGGGTGTACGCAGTTTCGCTGTACCAGCCTAAACCGTTCGTTTGTTTCGTGGGTTTATCTATCTGTACCCACGGGTTCCATCTTAGATGCAGCATCCATTTTGTCTCTTGCCCTCAAGTAGCCAGCGAACGGACGTTGTCCGCTTCGCGACCCTGGGATTCCCAAGACTCTTGCGGAAGACACGTTTCCTTTGAAAGTGTCTTTATGATGAGGGGGATGATACTGTAAGGCAGATGGCCCCGCTCGAGGCTCATCTTGCCGTGCCGATTTATTGTCTTAGCCGTGCATCTCATTAGGCACGTCCCTTTGATGCCTGCAGCTCGTGTTTCCCGATACCACCCCTTTTACACCCTTTCCGATCTCCTCACTGTTTTTGTCTTCCTCTGCACCTGTCCTTGTTCCTCCTTCGATCTGTTTACTGCCGATTGGAATGTACTAATGGTGGGAAGATGGGTTTTTACAGTTGGGAGCCACCGAATGTTTCTGTACTTATGTTCCGGACCTTGAATGCATCAAAGCAACCCCTCTTGGGGATAATGATGGGAACCAAGTTGTAAACCTTTGTGTACCATGTTAATGTATGAGAGAAAACTGTATAAAAAGGAGCGACCCACAGTAGCAAATTGAATCAGATCCCGCGAACTTACATGTTGTGTACTTCACGTGACTTCTGTGTTCCCTGCAGTAAAAAAACCTCGAATCTTTGACGCCGAAGGAAGTGTCCCGTGTCTCTGTCATTTGTACGCCGGAACAGGTTACCCACGAAGGTTTCAGGTGTTGTCCCCTGGCACCGCTGGGTCTTAAATAACCCAGTCCTTCAACAGGCCAAAAAAACGAAAACCACAGAAAAATCAGCACAATCACAAACCATCCAGGCCCTCCATGATGTTTAAATTCAAGACACCCCACAGAAAGACCAGGCACATGCAACACTCACTACCCCTGGGCATAAAGGCTGAAGAGTAGGCAAAATGGTTGCAGGCCTAACAACACTGACTGCATTCAAAATGGCCACTTGCCTCCCAGCACATGGCCTGCCTGTACCAGCACTCAAAATGGCCCCCACCCACATGGCCTATCCCCATGAACACCCCAAAAAATCGAAAAACACAGAAAAATCAGCACAATCCCAAGCCATCCAGGCCCTCCATGATGTTTAAATTCAAGACACCCCACAGAAAGATTAGGCCCATGCAACACTCACTACTCCTGGGCATAAAGGTTGAAAACTAGGCAAAATGGTTGCAGGCCTAACAACACTGACTGCATTCAAAATGGCCACTTGCCTCCCAGCACATGGCCTGCCTGTACAGCACTCAAAATGCCCCCTGCCCACATGGCCTGTCCCCATGAACACCCCAAAAAATCGAAAAACACAGAAAAATCAGCACAATCCCAAGCCATCTAGGCCCTCCATGATGTTTAAATGCAAGACACCCCACAGAAAGACTAAGCCCATGCAACACTCACTACCCCTGGTGAAAAGGCCACAACAACAGGCCAAAAAAACAAAAATCACAGAAAAATCAGCACAATCCCAAACCATCCAGGCCCTCCATGATGTTTAAATTCAAGACACCCCACAGAAAGACTAGGCCCATGCAACACTCACTACCCTGGTGAAAAGGCCACAACAACAGG
Source organism: Lissotriton vulgaris (assembly GCF_964263255.1). NCBI lineage: Eukaryota > Metazoa > Chordata > Amphibia > Caudata > Salamandridae > Lissotriton > Lissotriton vulgaris. The sequence goes on from NW_028252454.1 coordinate 54,311, forward strand.
CCAAAAAAAACGAAAATCACAGAAAAATCAGCACAATCCCAAGCCATCCAGCCCCTCCATGATGTTTAAATTCAAAACACCCCACAGAAAGACTCAGTGCACCCACCACTGAGTACCCCTGGGCAAAAGGCCCCAAAACAGCCCAAAAATCGAAAATTGTAGTTGCAGCAACTGTAATGCCCCAAACAAACTTACTTGTGAAATTTCTAATCCAAAAGTGATCCAAAGAAAGTCAAAAAGGCCTCAAATCCAAATATCCAGCAGCATCCACAAAAAGTAATCCTTCCAGCTCCAGATCCAAATGAAAAGTGACCAGGAGATGGACAAAGCACTGGGAGGAGCCTGCTGGACAGGAACAGGAAGTTGAAGACTGGTTGGCACTTCCTTCCTCCCACCCCCCCTCCCCAAAATGGACTCCTCGCAAAAAAGTGCAGACAAATGTCAACCTGAGGAGTTATTCAGATAAAAATCATAATTTCCAGAAGGTTTATGCTGCTTGCTGGTGGATTTCTTGTGCAGAATTGCAAATTTTGTATTTTCGCGAGTGCGAGATTGTTGTTGCTCGCCGCATCTACAAGCTCGCAATTGCGAAGTCCCGCGATACGTGATCACGGCGTACTCGCGTTGACAAACTCTCGCTGTGCAAGTTGGCAAGCCGCGATTACGTAATCGCGCTCGCCAAATTCCCGTGGGATCCCGCAGCAAGATCCAAAATGGCGCAGCACTCCCAAAATATCAAGACAAACAACTCGGCAAACGCTAAATGACGGTAAGTAAACGCAGTGCGCCGCAAAATTGTATCACCAAGAAAAAAAAATCCGCTGCGTGGGAATTTGCAGATTTTCGGTAAATTCGCGAGCATTCGCGGATTGCGAATTTACCGAAAATCCGCAAAATTCGCGAGCGTAACGGATTTTGCGCCCATGCTTATATGTGACGTCTTACATCACAAAAAAAGAAAAGACAGAACTGAAGGAAATGTGGGAGGACATTTCACATGAAAAGAGTGTAAGTAAAAAAGTATACAGTTTCAGTCTGAAGAAGTTGTCGCATCGAGAAATTGGAGCATATGAATGTTCTGATCGGTTATCATCAGCAAGTCTCTATGCCAAATCTAGAACAATCATTTGGGTGAGTCTAGGTCTTGCTGCAACACGAAACCAAGTTTTGAAATCTGTACAAGAAATTGAGTATTTGGCGGAGAAAGAACCAAACAGTACAGATATTTAAAGACAAACATGTTGGATACATACTATCCAAATAGAAGTACTCACCTTGAGAACACTTGTTTGTATGAAGTTCTGCAAAACTATAGTTATTAGAGGAACATCACAGAAGATATCAATAATGGAAAATATGCTGCCATTGGGTAAGAAGGATGTCTAGTGAAGCAGAGAAAAGGCCATTTGATTAATCATCGAAAATTGAGTTATGAATCTCCAGACAAAAGAGAATTGTACTATTTAGCTCTTCTGCAACTCTTTAAGCCATGGGGTACAGAAGAGGAACTACTTGGAGATTTTCTCTGTTACGAAGATTCTTTTAATGCAACCAAGGATACCATAGAATGTCCTGTTTTTCCAAATTATCTGCAAATGTTGAACGAAGAAATAGAGCAAGAAGCCACAATTGCTGCAGAGATTGCTAGAGACAGTTCTCAAGACAGTCAGAGTTCTACTTCATTGAGTCAGTATCCACTAGGAGGACCAATTATCCAAAATGAAGCTGCCACTGCCATGGATGAGGTGGAAAGAGCTATGGAACAAGCTCAAGAAGATGTAGTTAACTTAGAAGATTTGGTAAAGCAAACAAATGTTGAGCAGGAAAAGATATATGACGAAGTCACAGAACAGATTGAACAAGGATTCAGACATGAGAAGAAAGAGTGCTCAACTACATCATTTAAGCCTGTCCGACTGTACATTAGTGGAGAAGCGGGAACAGGAAAAAGTTTTCTGATTAAAGCAATTGCAACTTATCTGCACAAAAGGACTGAATCACCGCTGTCTTGTGTTTTAACCGCTCCAACTGGACTGGCAGCACATAACATTAAAGGGATTACTCTACATCGTTTACTGATGCTGCCAGTTGAGCATGATAATATATTGCATTTCAACAAGTTATCTGGAGATGCGTGTTCTGAAGTTTCCAGAGTCCTGAAGAAAATGAAACTTCTTATCATTGATGAAGTAAGCATGGTCTCAATGGTCTCAAAACTAATGCTTGCTTTTGTGCATTTGAGAATGCAAGAAATTCTTAGAACAGAGTATGATGTGTTATTTGGAGGAATACACATTATTGTTTTTGGAGGTCTACTGCAGTTGACTCCAGTAAAAGGACAACCAGTGTTTAAAATGCTCACACATGAAGATACCAGGAAGTCCCTTGGAAGCATTGGAAACGTTAATAAATGGTTAAATTTCAAATATGCAGAACTGCTTCAAAATATCCGACAGGCAAAGGATGAAGATTATAAAAATATTCTACAAGATGTAAGAATCTGAAAAGTAAGTGAGCATGGGAAAGAAGCTTTACATGCACGATTAATTTCAAATTTGTATCCAAATGAAAACATTCTTCCAGAGAATATTTTTAAGAAAATTATTGAGAACAAATCTGGGATATGTTTGATGCCAACTCTGCAAGAATGTTCCATCTTCAACAATTATTATTTTGAGAAGGAATTTAAATGTTGAAAGAGGTCTGGTAAATGGAGCAATGGGTCATGTTGTTGATTTTGTGAATTATAGAAATAGAGATGGAATTGAATTTTTAAAAATTTAATTTGATTGTATTTTTGCTTGGAAAAGACTTATAGTTCGCCGAAAACAGTTTCCTGTTTGTTTGACATATGCGGTGACAATTCATAAATCTCAAGGTTTAAGTGTAGATAGTGCTTTGGTGAATATTGGAAGTTCTGTGTTTAAAGGAGGGTATGGCATATGTGGCATTATCACAAGTCCGAACTTTATCAGGATTGTACTTGATTAAGTGTGATGAGACAAGATTTGTGCAGATCTAGATTGTGTTAAAGAATACAATAGGTTAAGAAGAGAGTATGCTCCACATTTGCCTCAATATCCTCTGTTTGAAAAACGTGTGGTAGGCCGAAAAAGAAGAAATGAGAATAATTGCAGTGAGGTAGTAGACAAAAGACAAAAAGTACATGAAAATGTAATTGAAAACAGAATATTTAAATATTTTTATTGTAAAACAAAAGGTTTTTTTTGGCACACACATAACACAGAATACATAGTACGGGAAACAACAAATGCATATAATAAATCAAAATTACTATCGAGAAAAACCAATATAATACTAAACATACACTTCAAGTCATAAAGAAGAAAAAAGGTGGAAAAAAGACCATTAATCACATTAATAATACATCAAACTACATTTGCATTTAACCTTTCCTTCCATCTATGTACCGGTTCCCAGATTTTCCTTCCCCATCTTTTAATCCTTTTACCTTTTTTCCCGAATATACCTTTTTCGAGGTTAAAAGTCCCTAATAGTAAAGCAATCCACTGCTGTATTCCCGGGGGAAGGGGGTCCAGCCAGACTCTAGCGATCAGCAACCTGAAAACTGCCATCGCTACAAATATGAACTCGCTATGTTCACCTTCACAGTCCCGAACTCCCAACATAATTACTGTCGGCGTTAAATTCACATTTAAGGCAAGTGTACGGGCCATAAAAACCTCAATGCCCTTTAATAGGGGCCTTAATTTGGGACAAGTCGCAAAAATATGTATACTATCTGCGGCAGTAGCATTGCATCGCCAACAATTAATCCCTGTAGTTGCGCCCCACTGCGCTATGCGATCTGGAGTATGGTAAAGTTGATACAGCGTTTTGTAGTGCTGCGATTGTAATGGGGCAGAATAAAATGCTGAGCCTCCTAACTCCAAAGACTTCAAGAAAGACTCGCTCGAAGTCCCTAATTTCCCCTCCCATTTATTACCGAATCTGTCAGTATCGTCCTTCTTCGTCTCAGCCAACTGGGCATAGAAATACCTAATGGAGCAGACCCCACTTTGCGCTATTGCTTCCATGATGTTATTTGTATTAAATCCACCTGCCCCACCTTTTTTCTTAGAGAGAAAACTCCTAGTCTGTAGATACTTGAAGAAGCTATGTCTTGCTATATTAAATTTAGCCATCAGATCTGAAAATTGAAGTATGTTACCATCTGAGTTTAGCATATCTCCTATATTTTTAATACCTTTGCTGTTCCCAATCTGCCATAATGGTATCCGCAAAAATTAAAGGTGGTAAAGACTTATTCATATATAAATTAGTATACCTGTTAAATCTCCCTAGTCCGAGATTTTTTGCAACAGCAGACCATACATTATAGGCTGCGGCCACAGTCTTAAATCGTGTACGTTTATAGTACGATGAATCTGTACAATTTAGAAAAGCATTTGCAGAATCTTTACCCAGAACAATTGAATAAATCATAGTTGAGGTAGCTTTGACTTTCGGATCCCCTTCATTTGCTCCGATTAAACCTTGAATATATGGTAATACCGATGCCCAGTAGTAGAACCTAAAATCGGGAACCCCCCAGCCTCCCCTGTCCCTTGGCAGAGTCATATACTTATATGCCCGTCTTGTCTTCCCATATGACCAAATAAATCTGTTAAGAATCGACTCTAACTTGTTAAACCAAGTAGAATCAAAAAAAAGAGGGATTGTACGAAAAAAATAAAGAAATTTAGGAAGTATGAGCATTTTAATAATATTAGTGCGACCCACTAACGTAAGCCTAAGATTATTTATCCTCAGCAAGTCTGAATTAACTTTCTTTAATAAGGGCGAGATGTTCTGTTCAACTATTGTTCCTAAGTTAGAAGAAATTTCAACCCCAAGGTAGACTGCTGCAGGGACCACTCGTGGGTCAACACATTGGGTTGCTGTGTTTTTAATAATCTGTGTTTTGGCACTATTAAGCTTATAACCAGAAATATTGCCAAAATTTAAAGCTTCTTGTTCTATTTCACCTATTGCCAATTCAGGATTAGGAGTAATTATCGCGACATCGTCAGCATATGCCAGTACTTTAAGTACTAACTCGTTTACGCACATGGGAGGAATACGTGGATTAAAATCAAGATTGCGTAGATATGGATCCATATACAGTGCAAACAAGAGAGGAGAGCTGGGGCAACCTTGCCTTGTTCCTCTCTTAATCTGCACTGCTGATGTTAATTCCCGATTGATTTTAATTCTAGCTATTGGGTCCCTATAGAGCACCTGAATTGCTTTTATAAAATTGTCACCAAACCCCATAGTTCTCATTAACACCCACAAATATTCCCAGTCAACCCTATCGAAAGCCTTCTCGGCATCTAAAAATAAAGCCGAGACCGGGCCGCCAGAAACCTCCATGGCGTCAAAACAGGTAATCACAGTTCTGACATGTTCTGTAGTCCCTTTCCCCGAGATGAATCCATGTTGGACTGGTGCAACTAATTTTTCTATGACAGCCGACAGCCTTGTAGCCAGAATTTTCAAATAGAGCTTTACGTCAGTATTCATTAAGGCTATAGGTCTATATGACCCCGGATTTGTGGCGGGTTTACCTTTTTTCAAGATAACTATAATTTCAGTCTCGCCCCATGATTTTGGAATTGAAATATCTCTCTGGGCTTGAATAAGTGTATCCAGTAGCTCTACTCTAAAAACTGATATAAAGGTTTTATAAAATTCGATCGGTATCAGATCGGGACCTGCAGCCTTAGAGGATGGGAGATCTGATAAAGCAAGAGACATTTCTTCTAGCGTTATAGGGGCTTCAAGTGTACTATTTTCCTCCGGGTCTAATTTCCCAAGTTGAATGTCTCCTAAATATTCCCTGATTTTATCGATATCAACCTCGATCTCTCTGTCATATAGAACAGTATAAAATTTCCAAAATTCATTCCTTATACCGACAGAGTCAGAGATCAAATTGCCTGAATCATCAACTATACTTTTAATGTCCCCTGCGTTGGCTTTTTGTCTAGATCTAACAGCAAGAATGTGCCCAACCCGCTCGCTAAGCTCACAGGCCTGCTCCTTCTTTGCTAAGTAACTAACTACTGTCCTGTTAGTGATTCTTTCCGCTATCTCCGCTTTTAAAACCGTGATTTCCAACAGTTGTTGATCCAGTGGGAGCCCCCTCATGATAAACCTGCTTAGCTCAGCCTCAGCATCCAGAAGGGAGTTAACTTGCTGATCGAACATTTCTCTTTCTTTTTTCCGTCTATGTGCTGAAAAACTAATTGTCTCTCCCCTGACGCTCGCTTTAAAAGCATCCCAAATGTAAGCACTACTAGTGCTCCCCAAATTATTAAGCCAAAACTCGCTAATCCATTTTTCCATGTGAGTACAATAACCCTCGTCGAGTAACAAAGCTCGCTCAAATGTCCAACTATATGGTTTCCTACCTAACCCATTTATACTTAATGTCAATAACAGTGGGTTATGGTCCGAAACCAAACGAGGTAACTTCTTAATCTGCGTGTTAGATAACAACACATTGGAGATTAAAAAATAATCCAGCCTTACTGTTATATTGTGATGAGCAGAAAAGAATGTATCACCATCTATCTGTGGGTGTAAATTAGCCCAAACATCTGAAAGAGCATTATGGCGTGCCATATCTACTATCGCCCTATGCACCTTTTTCTTCCTCCCCATATAAGACTCACTCAATTGTAGCTCCATATTTGCTGGCCGGCTGATATTAAAATCTCCGCAGCAAACAATTGGCTCCACCCAAGTTGAGAGCTCATGATCCAGGAATTGAAATATATCTGGGTCATCACATGTTGAACCATAGACTGAAACTAGTGTGAACCTAGCACCTCTAAAACCTATTTCTATAATTGCCCATCTACCCCAGGTATCCTCTTTGCTCCTAAATACTGTACAATCTGCTCCTCTCCCAAGAATCGCTACACCGCGAGTTTTGGAAGCTTGCTTAGTATATGCTAAAACTTTAAATCCAGCCTGTTCTAACAAAAAACCCTTTCCTCCCTCCACATGAGTTTCCTGTAGACATATCAGATCAGGAGACATTGATTTGCAAAATGCTGAAACCCGCAGCCTTTTTTGAAGATCATTAAGACCACAAACATTAAATGACAGAATTCGACAAGTCATCAAAAAACATCAAAGAGTAGCACCAGTTTCCAATCCCAACTCATAACCAAACCCACCACTTCCTTTTTTCCCCATTTGTACAAACCCTGTGACTGCCTCAAATTGCATTTTACTGTGTATAATGTGTGCCATTTATTCCCCCCCCCTCTTCCCCCTCATCCTCCCACCCACCTCCCTGAACCCCCCCACACTGCCCCTCCCCCCTCCCCCCCTACAGGCAAATAGGTCACAAATGACCTATATGTGGACGCCAGGGAAGCAGCAGCCGCTACTCCTCCCCACCGCCGGCCAGCCAGCTTGTCAAACATAGCAAACTTTAAATCCATTATTTGTTCTCCTTATATCCCAAAACTTCCACCATGTAGGCCTTCGCCTTAATCTCTGAAAAGAAAAATTTAAACTGAGAAAAAAGGATTCTGAAGAAGATAATGTTGGATTTCAGTTTGAAAACAGTTCTGGTGTCAACTGCTATGCTAATGTAGTGGTTAATGTTGTATTTTTTCTTCAAACTTTACAAGAACAGATTGTTGAAAATGGGGATCAAAGATTGTGCGGTTTATTGAATTCTGTGTTTGAGAAATTTAGCAGTGATAGAGCAAAAATTCAAAGTGTTACAGAAATTCGAAATGTTTTAGACATATGTTCTGGTCAAGAAAAATGTTCACAGAACATTCAGCAGGATTGCCAGGAATTTTTAATATATATGTTTGGTGTTTTGGAAGATGAAGGTGTAGATGTAGAAAATCTTTTTAGCCTTTCTTATCAGTGGCAGCATGGCTGCGACAATTGTAGTTTATCAAGTACTACTAGAATAGACACTGAAAGATTTATATATTTGACTTTACCGGACTGCTAATCAGTGTCATTTAATAATCTAGTTAAAGCAGCTGATCATAATATGGTGTGTACCCAATGTAACTGTCCAATGCTGTCTACATTATTTATACAAACTTATGGTCAGTATGTCATTTTAGTGTTCGAACGATGTAGACCTGATGGAACTAAATTGATAACTTGTATCAAAAATTTCGTGGCTTCTCAGTTATCAATTTCAGGAAGAACCTTTGCAACTGTAGCTATTATTTATCATGACAATCCTTTGACAACATCAGGGCATTATACAGCTTATTTAAAATGTCGAAAAGGTTGGACTTACTGCAATGATACTCATTTGACTTATAAACAACGTTTGCCTTTTGACTTAAAAAATTCTTACCTAGTGTTTTTAGAACCAAAGTTTAAGTAAAGGTAATTGGCCTATGACGACGGGAGTAGTTAATAAAAGTTAGTCTACTGTTTAAAATTATATTGTGAGTAAAAGTGATCAACATAATATAAAAAATCCAGTTCTCATATAGGTACTGTAAGTGGATCTCATAGTAAGTGATCTCAGTATTATAGCAGATGTTGAACATGAGTGATCCAAAGATGAGAATATGAATATTTAAACATTGTGAAAATGTCATATGAGCTTTTCTTTCAAAACATCGGGTAAACGTAATTTCAGAGTTTGATTTGAGAAATTTAAAAAACATACTGATATATCTGACACTATTTGGCCATTAGGAAAGGTGAAGGAATGAGCAAAGAGTCATGAGGGAGGAAATGAAAACGTTGAGAATTATTTCAGATGTTCTTAGAGCATTTTTTATAGAAAGTCAATGACATGGAAATTTAAAAGAACAGCAGAGTATTTTCCAACTAAAAGGACCTTCACAATCTACGATTTGGCCTCAAGGAAAAGTAAGTGAATGAAAGATTAGTGTACATATATAATTTGTAAGTTCATATGGGTTTTTTAAAACACAATCTTTTAGATTGTGTTTTTTTTCCCGCTGTCATATGATGAATAGTTTGAACTCACTGTTTATAGTGAAATTCAATATATTCTGAGAACAGCAAAAATAAACTATCTAACATGTTGTACAAGTTATTCTCTAGTTTGTATTGTGTAATTTATATTGTATTCCCATTGTCTCACACTCACTTTCCTTTTTCCATCCTTTTTTCAGCTCTCTTTACTCACTCACACTGCCTTTCTCTCACTGTTTCATCGCTGTTCATTTACTCCACTTCTTTCACAACCCCTCAATCCCATTTCAACTGTCTGCATCCCCTCTCTCCCTTGCACCACTTTTCAGCTTTCAGTCTGTCTACTTTACTTCCTTTTTCCGTCTTTTCCTCCTTTGCTCTTTTACTAATTCCTCTTTACTCACTCACCTCTTTTGTTGCACTCTATCACTATAACTCACCCATTCTCCCTCACTTATCTTTCTTTGTTTCTTTCTTTTGTCCTCTTTTTTCGTTCTCTACATCTATGTCCTCAGTCCCTCACTCTCCTTGTATAATGCTCACTTGTATTTATCTACCTTCTATCATTTATCTTAGAACAACTTCACTGCTCCTCTCTCATCATTCTTCACCCCAGTCATTTTACTCCGGTTCCATTACTACTCCCCATTTCCTATCTTTCAGTGTCCTTCTCTTTACTTTCATCACTGAATCACATTCTCTCAGTACCACTGCTTTAGTCCTCTTCCCCTCTCTTTCCTTCTTTTACTCCTTTACTGATTTTCCTTTCTTCACTCATTGTACTCCACTTCACTCAGTCCTTCCCTTAGTCCCTCTGTGTACTTACTTCCTCACTCCTTTTCCCTCAATCCATCTATATTATCCTCACTTCCTTCATCCCTTCATTCTGTGACTCCCCTTCACTCACTCTCAGTCATCTTCCATTCCTCTTTCTTGTAAATCGATCCTCAATCAGACTCCTTTCCCTCTCACTCATTCCCCATTTACTTACTCCTCTTTCCTGATTTAGTTTTGCTAACTCATATTCTTTTAGTATCTTACCGACCTTCAGTTCATTTCTCTCTTCTTCTCTTCCTCTCTGTCACTGAATTTATCTGCCTTATTCTTAGTAATTTGCTCTCCTTTTATTTATTTTTCCCTCTTTTTGTCCTTCCACATTACTTTATTTCCCTTTCTATATCCTTCACTCTTGCTTTATTTCTTAGTACACTTTTATGATTTTTAACCTCTTGACATGGCTCTTCTATTTTAAAATATATATTTTACTAATTATAACTTATTTTTTCTTCTCTCTTTCACAGATACAAAGTGTAGAAAAAATATGTAATTAAGTTTACATTAATTATATGGTTAGTGTGACTAAAAAAATGTAGTTTGTCATCACCCTTTGCTTTAACCTCACTACTTTTCTCTCACCCTACCTCACCCCTGTTTCCTTACTCTACTTCCCTCACTTATTCTTATCCTCCATGTTTACTTCTCTTTTCCTTACCTTCCTACCACAATCAACTTCATTCAGTGTCCCTGCTCACCTACACTCACTCACTTACCTTTTTTTTCTGGTTCACTCAGTCCCTGTCTGTCACTCCTTCCTTTACTCTCTCTCTGTCCTTTCTCTCTGTCACTCCCCATGTCTTTCCTTTTCTCAGTTACTTCCTCTAACACCTTTTCTCTGTCTTACTATCTATTACACAGTCCCTCTGTGTTCCACCCTCTAGCTCTCTTTATCTTAACACCACTCTCTCTGTCCCTATTCTTCATGCTCACTCCTTCATTATTTTTTTGTTTGGGTGCGCTAACGGGACGCGCCCCGTTACGCGCACTGGGACGCGCCAGAATACAGCGCTTACCGGTGAGCGCACCAGTACGCGCACCGGGAGCGCTCCAGGGCATAAAAATTTAAAAAAACAAAAAATATGAATATACATAAAAAAATAGTATTACATAAATGTACATTATAGGATTCATCATAAAAAATATTACATTTCATAGATATAGAAATTTGCTATTAAAAAACCTATGAAATTCACTGAAAAAACCAAAGGTTTCACACCAGTTATAGTTAGGAATTAGCATTTAAAAAACCTTTGAAATTCACTGAAAAAAGCATAGGTTTCACACCAGTTATAGTTAGGAATTAGCATTTAAAAAACCTATTAAATTCACTGAAAAAACCATAGGTTTCACACCAGTTATAGTTAGCTGGAAATTTTACTGACATAAAACCATTGAAATTCCCACGTTATAGTTAGTTGGACTCACTATAACTTGCGCGCCTGCAATGCACTGCTGATGATGTCATATATTACATCACTCATGACATGGTCAGTGACATCACTCATGACATCACTGATGACACCATGCTTGTGACAGAGTGACTGACCTCCTTTCAGTGTAATGTAACTCTTGAATCACATATTCAGAGATAGAAACTAACATTTTCAAAAAAATGGAGATACCCATACCAGTTACAACAACCAATTCAGTAATACCACCTTCTACATACACATCCACTCATTCAGCAACAGTTCTATATAGTCACTCATACATATACTCACTCATCATATGTAGTGATACGCATATACATCATGTTACACATCAACAGTCTTCCAAAAGTTACTCACACACATACTCACACATGCAAATAAACTATTGACCATCCATTTATTAGCATATACAACTATACACACACTACCACCTTACTTCTAAGGAAACTTACACATACTTACTCTCTTAAACAATCACTTATAGAAACACATGCTTATTTAAACAGGAACTCTTACAATCTCTCACTCTCACATATACTCACTAATATACATCAATACATATACAAGATTAAAACATATGTAGTTACTCATAAAGACAGTAGTGAGGCAGGCATTCACTCACTCACACACACATATACACACTCAGCCACCCATACAGTCCTGCACATATGTTGTCTTCAAAACACATACAAACAGTGAGTCAGTCACCAACCCATGCAGGCACTTATACACAAAGTGAAACACTGATATGTATATTTAAATATTTAAAAATTATTTGCTAATATATGTATTTACTAAGAAACACTTAATAAGCCAGTTAACCAATCAATATTTTATTAAAAAAACATCCATTTACACACTTATTTAAACATTTATTCTTCCATCGACCTTTACAAATACATATATAAAAACTATTAATTTTTCAGAAAGACACACATTCACTGGATGGTGTCATCAGTGATGTCATGAGTGATGTCACTGTCCATGTCATGAGTGATGTAATATGTGACGTCATCAGCAGTGCATTGCAGGCACGCAAGTTATAGTGAGGCCATGTATGCCCGTTTAAGGCATGCATGGATTTTTGGCATACATGTTGAGAACTGTGCCTGGGAGATTGCACGTGTTGTAGTATGCCATGACCAAATTGACCCACATCCAGATTCTGCTTTGGTGCACATTGGGTACAATGGTTGGAGTCAACACATCTGCCCCGATCACCCAATGGATTATGTCAACGACATGTCAAATATTGTGGCCAACCATCACTCATTAGAGATAGTGGCTTAAGCAGCTGAACTTGCGTTCATGGACGAGTGACAAGGTACCTACCTACCATTGCACGTGTCCCGCCACATAATTGCGGTTTGTACATCTACTGCTCACATGTCCCAAAACAACAATGGATATGGCTGCTTTGGCGGTGAATTATGTCCGAGGCACAGACAACCAATGCTGCTTGAGACTGTTGTGTTGGTGATGAACTCCCCCGAGGTGAACATGGACGTTTTCCTACGTTCCTTATTCAGGCATGCTGCTGCATTGGTCTGCATATTGTGGCCCCACTCTTGGCTGCACTGCTGAAGATGTCACATATTACATCACTCTTGACATGGTCAGTGACATCACTCATGACATCTCAAATGACATCACTCATGACATCAGTGATGGCATCATCCTTGTGATAGAGTGGCAGACCTCCTCTCACCCTAATATAACCTTTGATACACATTGAAAAATTGGAACTCAAATAAAAAAAAAATTTGGGCATACCAATAACTGTTACAACAACCTATTCAGTAATTCCAAGATCTACATACACATCCACTTATTCACCAACAGTACTATATAGTCACTCTATATGTACTCACTCATCATATGTACTCATATGTACTCATACACCTATGCATCCTGTTACACACCGCCACTCATTCATTCATTGAAATTCCTCCGTTATAGTTAGTTGTACTAAGTATAACTCACGCTCCTGCAATCCTCTCGTGATGATGTCACACATTACAAAATTCATGACATGGTCAGTGACATCACTGATGACATCACTGATGATATCTCAAATGACATCACTGATGGCATCACTGATGACATCATCTGGTGAATGTGGTTTGGTATATATATAGGAATCTGCATTAAAGACTGAGTGGATGTAGAAGTGTCTGAGTGGACAATTTGGTACTACTGTGATTGACTGTGTAAGTGAGCAATTTAAAGTGTCTCACTAAATATATGGGATAGTGATTTAATTGTGTGAATATTTGTTTCACTCTGTGTCTTGTTGTGTAAACTACTGCATGAGTTGGTTACTAGGTATGTGAAACTATATTACTTTTCAATTAGTTAAGAGAGTATTTGTATGAGAGAGTGAATGTGTGTGTACTTGGATGGAAGGTGTGTAACTGTCTAAAGATGTATAAATAGTTGATTAAGTACATAAATGAGGTTAAGACTGTATGTGAAAACAGTTGTTTTGGGTGCGTGAATCTCTTTATGGGTGTGTTAATGAGTAAATATATTTCTCAATGATATATGTCCAACAAAGTAGAAATTTAATAGGCAATGTATATGATAGTTGTATATAAATAAGTATACAGTAGACTCAGTTATTTTATGAGTGACTGTATCGAAAACTGTATACTTGTTATAGTGATTTTATAACACATTCAAATATGGTACTATGTATTTTACAGTGAATGATAAAAGGTTATACAAGTGTATGATGAGGTGTATCTGATTGTTACGTGCATGTCATCAGTGATGTCATTTGAGATGTCATCAGTGATGTCACTGACCATGCTTCCGCTGCTGAGGGCGCTGCCACCTGGCCTCATCCCTGGTGGCCAGTGGTAGGCCGTAGGTAGGTTTGTTCATCCTCCGTTTTATTGCTTTTATTGTATTGCCTGTATTTCCATTGTTTTGTCTGTGACTGCTGTTGTCTGTCTTCCCCCGCAGCCTGTACGTGGTCCATGCCCCTTGGTCTTCCCTCTGTTTCCCTCACTGTCCCCGTGCTCTCACTGCCTGGTCTTTGCTTCTGTACCCCTCGCTGCCCTGTGTCTCTGCCCGGTTTTCCCTTCTCTTCCCCTCACTACCCCGTGCCTCTCTGCCCATTCTGCCTTGTGTTCCACTCGTTTTCCCCTTGTTTTTTGTGCCTCTCTGCCCTCTGTTCCACTTGTTTTTCCCTCGTTTTTTGTGCCTTTCTGCCCTCTGTGCCACTTGATTTTCCCTCGTTTTTTGGGCCTTTCTGCCCTGTGTTCCACTTGTTTTTCCCTCATTTTTGTGCCCTTCTGCCCTCTGTTCCACTCGTTTTTTTGTGCCCTTCTGATCTCTGTGCCACTCATTTCTCCCTTATTTTTTGTGCCTTTCTGTCCTCTGTTCCACTCATTTTTCCCTCGTTTTGTGCCCTTCTGCACTCTGTTCCACTCGTTTTTTTGTGCCCTTCTGCCCTCTGTGCCACTCGCTTTTCCCTCATTTTTTGTTGCCTTTTCGCCCTCTGTTCCACTCGTTTTCCCTCATTTTGTTGTGCCTATCTGCCCTCTGTTCAACTCGTTTTTCCCCCGTTTTTTGTTTTTCTCTTGTTTTTTGTGCCTTTCTGCCCGCTGTGCCACTTGTTTTTCTCTTGTTTTTTGTGCCTTCCTGCCCTCTGTTCCACTAGTTTTTCCCACATTTTTGTGCCTTCAGCTCTCTGTTCCACTAATTTCTCCCACCGCTGTGCCCCCTGCTGCCCCACCTTGCTGACTGCCCACTGCCCATTCGCTGCCCCCACCTCCCGTCTCCCAGCTGCTTGTTTTTTGTGCCTTTCTGCCCGCTGTGTCACTTGTTTTTCTCTTGTTTTTTGTGCCTTCCTGCCCTCTGTGCCACTCATTTTTCCCTCATTTATTGTGCTTTTCTTCCCTCTGTTCCATTCGTTTTTCCCTTGTTTTTTTGCCTTTCCGCCCTCTGTTCCACTCGTTTTTCTCTCATTTTTTGTACCGTCCTGCCCTCTGTTCCACTCGTTTTTCCCTTGTTTTTTGTTCCCTTGTGCCCTCTGTTTCACTCATTTTTTGTGCCCCTCTGCCCTCTGTGCCACTCGTTTTTCACACATTTTTTGTGCCTTTCTGCCCTCTGTTCCACTTGTTTTTCTCTTGTTTTTTGTTCCCTTGTGCCCTCTGTTTCACTCATTTTTTGTGCCCCTCTGCCCGCTGTGCCCCTTGTTTTTCTCTTGTTTTTTGTGCCTTCCTGCCCTCTGTTCCACTCATTTTCCCCTCATTTTTGTGCCTTTCTACCCTCTGTTCCACTCGTTTCTCCTGCCGCTGTGCCCCCTGCAGCCCCGCCCCACTGATGGCCCACTGCCCATTCGCTGCCCCACCTCCCGCCTCCCAGCTGCTCCTCCCTCCCACCTCCCCATATAGGCCGGCCGCTGCATGGTGAGAGCGACACTTGACCCCACCAGGTAGGACGCTCCCCCTCCGCACAGCACTGCCTGTGCCTCCTTGCCCCAGCTGCCGCTGCTGAGGTCCTCCACCACCCGCAGGCTGCCACATGTGCCTAAACCCTGGTGGCCAGTAGTAGGCAGTAGGTAGGTTTGTTCATTCTCTGCTTTATTGCTTTTATTGTATTGCCTTTATTTCCATTGTTGTGTCTGTGGCTGCTGTTGTCTGTCTTCCCCCGCTGCCTGTACATGGTCCGTGCCCCTTTGTCTTCCCTCTGTTCCCCTCGCTGTCCCCGTGCTCTCTCTGCCCGGTCTTTGCTTCTGTACCCCTCGCTGCCCTCGTGTCGCTGCCCGGTTTTTCCTTCTGTTCCCCTCGCTGCCCTCGTGCCTCTCAACCCGTTCTGCCCTTTGTTCCACTCGTTTTTTGTGCCTCTCTGCCCTCTGTTCCACTCGTTTTCCCCTCATTTTTTTGTGCCCTTGTGCTCTCTGTTCCACTCATTTTTTTGTGCCCTCTGTGCCACTCGTTTTTCCCTCGTTTTTTTATGCCTTTTTGCCCTCCATTGCACTAGTTTTCCCCTCATTTTTTGTGCCTTTCTGCCCTCTGTTCCACTCGTTTTCCCTCAAATTTTTGTGCCCTTGTGCTCTCCGTTCTACTTGTTTTTTTTGTGCCCTTCCGCCCTCTGTGACACTCGTTTTTCCCTTGTTTATGCACCTTTCTGCCACCTGTTCCACTCGTTGTTTCCCTAGTTTTTTGTGCCTTTCTGGCCTCTGTTCCACTCGTTTTCCCTCTTGTTTGTGCCTTTCTGCCCTCTGTTCCACTCGTTTTTCCCTCGTTTTTTGTTGCCTTTATGCCCTCTGTTCCACTTGTTTTTCCCTCATTTTTTGCCCTTCTGCCCTCTGTTCCACTTGTTTCTTTGTGACCCTCAGCCTTCTGTGCCACTCATTTTTCCCTCGTTTCTGTGCCCCTTTGCCTTCTGTTCCACTAGTTTGTTTCTGCCCTCTGTTGCTCTTGTTTTCCCCTCGTTTTTTGTGCCTTTCTGCCATCTGTTCCACTCATTTTTCCCTCATTTTTTGTGCCCTTGTGCCCTCTGTTCCACTTGTTTTTTTGTGCCCTTCTGCCTCTGTGACACTCGTTTTTTCCTCATTTTCTTTGCCTTTCTGCCCAGTTCCCCTCGGTTTTCCATAGTTTTTTGTGCCTTTCTGCCCTCTGTTCCACTTGTTTTTTCCCTAGTTTTTTGTGCCTTTCTGCCCTCTGTTTCACTCGTTTTTTGTGCCCTTCTGCCTTCTGTGCCACTCATTTTTCCCTCGTTTCTGTGCCCCTTTGCCTTTTGTTCCATAGCTTTTTTGGGCCTTTCTGCCCTCTGTTCCACTCTTTTTTCCCTCATTTTTGTTCCTTTCTGCCCTCTGTTCCACTCAGTTTTCCCTAATTTTTTCTGCCTTTCTGCCCTCTGTTCCACTCATTATTCCCTAATTTTTGTGCCTTTTTGCCCTCTGTTCCATTTGTTTTTCCCTCATGTTTGTTCCCTTGTGCCCTCTGTTTTACTCGTTTTTTGTGCCCCTCTGCACTCTGTGCTACTGATTTTTCCCACATTTTTTGTGCCTTACTGCCCCCTCTTCCACTCCTTTTCGCCTCATTTTTTTTGCCCTTCTGCCCTCTGTTCCACTTGTTTTTTGTGCCCTTCTGCCCTCTGTGCCACTTGTTTTTCTCTTGGTTTTTGTGCCTTTCTAGTCTTTGTTCCACTCATTTTCCGTCGCTTTTTGTTCCTTTCTGCCCTCTGTTCCACTTGTTTCTCCCGCCGCTGTGCCCCCTGCAGCCCTGCCCCCCTGACTGCACCCCTGTCCATTCGCTGCCCCCGCCTCCTAGCTGCTCCTCCCTCCCACCTCCCCATATAGACCGGCCGCTGTGCGGTGAGGAGAGCGACCCTTGACCCCAACAGGCAGGTCACTCCCCCTCCACACAGTACCGACTGTGCCTCCCTGCCCCTGCTGCCGCTGCTGAGGACGTTTGAGGTCCTCCACCACCTGCAGGCTGCCACCTGCGCTTCATCCCTGGTGACCAGTGGTAGGCAGTAGGTAGGTTTGTTCATTCTTTGCTTTATTGCTTTTATTGTATTGCCTTTATTTCCATTGTTGTGTCTGTGACTGCTGTTGTCTGTCTTCCCCCGCTGCCTGTACATGGTCCATGCCCCTTTGTCTTACCTTCTGTTCCCCTCACTGCCCCTTGCCTCTCTGCCCGTTCTGCCGCTTGATCAACTCGTTTTTTGTGCCTCTCTGCCCTCTGTTCCACTCATTTTTCCCTCATTTTTTGTGCCTTTCTGACCTCTGTGCCACTCATATTCCCCCCGTTTTTGTGCCTTTCTGCCCTCTGTTCGATTCATTTTTCCCTCGTTTTTGTGACCTTCTGCCCTCTGTTCCACTCGTTTTTTTGTGCCCTTCTGCCCTTTGTTCCACTCATTTTTCCCTCATTTTTTTGTGCCTTTCTGCCCTCTGTTGCACTCGTTTTCCCCTCATTTTTATGCCCTTCTGCCCTCTGTGCCACTCCTTTTTCCCTTGTTTCTTGTGCCTTTCTGCTCTCAGTTCCACTCATTTTCCCTAGTTTGTTGTGCCTTTCTGTTCTCTGTTCCACTCGGTTTTCCCTAGTTCTTTGTGCCTTTCTGCCATTTGTGCCACTCGTTTTTCCCTTGTTTCTTGTGCCTTTCTGCCCTCTGTTCCACTCGTTTTTCCCTCATTTTTTGTACCTTTCTGCCCTCTGTTCCACTTATTTTTCCCTCGTTTTTGTGGCCTCCTGTGCCACTCGTTTTTCCCTCCTTTCTGTGCCCCTTTTTCTTCTGTTCCACTAGTTTTTTTGTACCCTTTTGCCTTCTGTGCCACTCGTTTTACCCTCAATTTTTATGCCCTTTTTCCTTCTGTTACCTTCATTGTCCCTCACCACCCTCGCTGCTGCGTCCCCTGTGTAACCGCCCCCTGACTGCCTACTGCCCATTCGCTGCCCCGCCTCCCGCCTCCCAGCTGCTCCTCCCTCCCACCTCCCCATATATGCCAGCCATTGCTTGGCTGCGCCGCTGGTGCGCAGAAGGCGCGCATAAGGTGAGCCCGTCTGTGCCTGTCCGCACCTGGACCGCGCCCAGTGCCAGAACCCCTGGCCCCCGTACCCGCCACGTCGACCACCGCCACTACGACGCCAGCACTTTGCACGCTTTCAACTACGGACAGAGCAACACCTTCTTCAAGGTTGCCCCAAAACACACACAAGTCCCCTTCACCTGCCGAAACTGCAGCTACACCAGCCTCAGAGCTGACAAACCACCTGCCAAGAAAGACCCCAACCACCTCCGATGCATATTACTGAACATCTGCTCCGCACGCAAGCATGCCGTTGAGCTCTGGGATCTGCTCGACACAACATCCCCGGACGTTGCCTTCCTGTCAGAAACCTGGTTTAATGACTCCTCTACACCCGACATCACCATAGCCATCCCAAGCGGCTACAAGATCATCCACAGAGACCACACCAACGGAGTCGGAGGAGGAATCGCCATTGTCAACAAGAACAGCATCAGGGTCTCGACTAGCACCGACGACGCGCTCAGCACCACCGAACACATGCATTTCCAGATCCACACAGACCCTAATTCCACCCTCAGAGGCACTCTCATCTACCGACCCCCCGGACCCTCCCCCAGTTCAGCAACTCATCGCTGACTTGATCAGCATGCACACCCTGACCTCAACCAACTACATTTTCCTCGAAGACCTGAACTTTCACCTTGAGGACAACAACAACAACAACTCCACAACCCTGAACGATAACCTTGCCAACCTCGGACTGAAGCAACTCGTCACAACACCCACCCACTCCGCCGGCCACACGCTCAACCCAGTCTTCTCCTCAAGCCCGTAGGTCTCCATCAGCCACACCACCAAACTCCTCTGGACAGACCACAGCTGTATCAACTTCACCTTCCAGAAACCCACCACACACCACCGCACCCAACAGATCCCCCGCCGATGCTGGAGCAAAATCACAGAAGACCAACTACACGCAAACCTCGCTCTCAGCCCACCCAACGAACCCTCCAACACCAACTCGCTGCCCACAGCCTCAAGCGCTGGATCAAGGACTGCGCCAACACTCTCGCCCCTCTGAAGAAACCCCTCCACAGAGACACCAGCAAGAGGGCCAGCAAGTTCAGCCCAGAACTCCTAACCACCAAGCAAGCCTGCCGGAAAGTAGAGGAGAAATTGCACAGTGAACAAACTTTGAACAGCCACACAGCACACAAGGACGCCATCCGCAACCACCACCACCTCATCAGGATGGCCAAGAGGACCTCCTTCAAAGACCGCCTTGACAACAATGCACACAATATCAAGGAGCTCTTCAACATCGTGAAGAAACTCTCCAACCCAACTCCAACACCAATGACACCCCGCTGTCACAAGCCCTGTGCGACTCCCTCACCACCTTCTTCCACCGCAAGATAGCAGACATCCATGACAGCTTCAACACCCAGACATCCCCAACAGACAGCAATACAACAGACCCTCCGAACACCATCGACCACGACCCCCTGCTGGCCTGGGCCAGCGTGAGCATCGATGACACCATCAAGACCATGCGCTCAATCCACACCGGCTCTTCTTCGGACCCATTGCACCACACCTGCACAATGTCATCAATCCCTCCCTTGAGACCGTGACCTTCCCAGAGATCTGGAAACACGCCAACATCAACACCCTACTCAAAACCGTCAACAGACATCTAACCCGACACCTTAAAGAAAACAGAATCCTGGACCCTTGCCAGTCAGTGTTACGCAGCAACCACCGACAACATCACGACCCTGCTGGACAATGGCGAGTCCGCAGCACTTATCCTGCTAGACCTCTCTGCCACCTTCGACACCATCTGCCACCGCACACTATGTGCATGCCTTCACGCCGCAGGGATCCGAGACAAGGCTCTGGATTGGACCACCTCCTTCCTCTCCGGCAGAACCTAAAGTGTCTGCCTTCCCCCTTACTGTTCCATAGCCTCCGAGATCATCTGCGGTGTACCCGAGGGATCATCCCTCAGCCCCTACGCTGTTCAACATTTACATGGCCCTCGCGCACATGTAGCCCAAAAGCACGACCTCAACATAATCTCCTATGCCAACGACACGGTGATCCTCTCCCTCACCAAGGACCCCATCACTGCCAAAGCCATCCTCCACAAAGGAATTGAAGGCCATTGCCAACTGGATGAAGACCAGCCATCTGAAGGTGAATTCGCACAAGATGGAGGTCCTCATCCTCGGCTGTTCGATCAGTAGCGGCCCCCAGCACCTTGAGACCCTTGCGGTTATGTAGTGCGCTTTACAAATGATTGATTGATTGATTGACATCATCAGCAGTGGATTGCGGGCGCGCGAGTTATACTCAGTACAACCAACTATAACAGAGGAATTACAATGGTTTTGTACGAGTGAAATGTCCATCTAACTATAACACCCCTGAAACCTACGGTCCTTTCAGTGAATTTCGAAGGTTTTTTAAATGATAATTCCTAACTTTTAACATACTTTAATCCTATGTTTTTTTCAGTGCATTTCAAAGGTTTTTAAATGCTAATTTCTAACTACAATATCCCTATAACCTATAGTGTTTGTTTAGTAAAATTTAAAAATATGCGTATACTTTTTATAGTAAAAACAAACTCAACAGTAGTGTTTTATAACTTATAAATATATCTCCTGGTTTTATCATATTTATTTTTTGGACATTTCCATCTGTATTTATCCATATTTTTTTTTTAAATAATTGCATGTGTATTTACCCATATCTATATCGGGTTTATAAAAAAATGAATCTAAAATTAGTAGATTTCCACATTTATTTTACTGATAAATATGCACTCATGGCTGAAAGACTGACCGTTTTCACTCATGTAAACACTCTTAGATGATAAACTATAAACAACCTTCATATTAAAATGTGCAAGTTTTCTTATACAAGGATATATATTGCTCTTTAAGGCTCGTTACTAAAAGTCTGTTTATTGTTTTTACTTTTAGAACAACAGACCTATTGGCCTACTACTCATCATTGACAGCATTTACAAATGCTAAAAACTTCCGTATTTATCCACACTAAATAAATAAATGCAGAGAGGAAAATAAATACTTTTCTGACTGTATTTATCTGTAAAAATCAATAAAACATAAATCAAGGAGCCCTACTTATAATTTAAGAATATTTTCAACCTAATTAGTAATTAATTTATAAGTGTGGTAAAAGTATGACGCAGCACCTATAATACCTGACTTCCAAAAACAGCGTTCACAATTTGATTCCAAAGTCCATCAGCATCAAAGCCCACCACTATCTCACTGTAGGTAACACCTGTAATCTTCCCAACGCCCTAAGCGCCAGCACACCTTTCCGGGGGTAGCTTTATGCTTTACAAATGCTGTCATTTTTTTTATTAAAAAGCATAGTGATAGTGATAACAAATATTAATACTTTTTTTTCTTCTATTCTAAACAATAGTATTTTTTATATCTTCTATTTGGATGTTTTTAATCATGAGAATGCAAAGGACAAGTTTACTGAGTAACACTCTCCAACGTATGTAGATAATAAGGACCTTATATGTGTTACTACGGAAATCAAAATCTTTACAGCTTTACAGTTTGTAACTTTTCCCAAAACGTGTACAAGTAAAACAGTTGTTAAATGTGAGCATGTGTAAACTGTAAAACGTGACAACTACATAGGCGGAGACAAATCTTCCTTCCATAGACCACTAAACAACCAAAAACTATATAAACCACACCTATTGTGCAATTAGTTTCATTTTCGTGAGTTATTTCTGCGTCGCCAATTTGTGATACAGGTTTTCTAGCATCGGATTCTTGTTTTGCGTCAACAAGCATATTCCGGAGTTTTAAGTTGTTTCATTATAGCGTAGTAGATAGTTATATTTTGTGGCTATTTCTCAATATTTAAACATTTATATCTAGAAAAACGTGTTATTGCATGTTTTTCCCTTATTCTATGTATTGTTAGCAGCTTGTTTTCAGAAACAGATAAACTACAACAAACATTGCTCCTTTTCTGGCTCCTTTCAGCTTATATATTGTGACTTAATATATTATAATATTGACACTGTACTTCGCTTCAGAAGAGTTGGTGATCCATCAGTGCAAACCCTAAACATTTTCAATCAACGTCACCACCTTCCAGTTGTAAGTGTGTTTTCCCCTAGGGATTATATAATGTTAATATGTATATTATAATATTAACAGTTATGCTAATCTCAGTGGAGTTCCTGACCCGTCGTCACAAACAGTAAATATATATAAGCAATGTTACCAGCTTCTGGTTTTTAGTCTGTTCCCCCCTTTCGATCATATACTGTGAATATATATATATATTATATTTTCACAGTCATGATCTCAGAGCAGTTTATGACCAGTCGCCACGAAGATCAAACTTTTTGACCTCCCGGAGAAAAGAAGCTCAGAAAATAATTACCGCTCGAAAGTATTTCGTTATGGATGTTCTGTTAAATAGATTACTTTATTTTCCTTAACTTTTTACTGTAACTATGGTATCAGTTGTTATATTGTAATAGATTGTCCTATTGTAATACAGCTTAGGAAACATTATAACGTACTTGATCAGATATTTTTTTCAGGGAGCATATTTTACGAAATTGTGGAATAAAAAATATAGCTAGCATACATACCCTACATTTCTGAATGTTATTTTGTAATTTCTATTCTTCTTATTTGCGGTTTCTATTCACCTTCTCCCTAAAGAATATATAGGACCAGTTATGTATATTATAATAGTACCATCCTATATATTCTTAAGTAAGTATGTGAAACAGTGTGCAACCTGTAAGCACTACAACGGAACGTTCCTGAATTCAACAGAATACAAATTTGAAAAATAATGCATACATTTCTATGTAAGATGAAGTCACTTGTATTTAACTGTTTTTTACTTGTTCTCCTGACCAAAGATAATGTAGTGCTGGAGTGTTCGTTGTAGCACTTCTATTCTACTTTATCTAAAAGTAACTGATGCCTACTTACATTATCAAGAATATGGAGCAACACTTTTACAAACTAGCAGAAAAAAGGAGAATATGGCCACGTTTTACTGATATTTTATGAAATTGCATTTTTAACCCCTTCCATGCTTGTGACGGAACCAGTCTGTCACGAGCCACGGTTGGCGTGTGCTCTTGAAGAAGTGGTTCCGTCATGCTGCGGCCACGCCGCCCATGTGGCACTGATTCCCCGCCGGTGCAGTCGAATTAGTGAGTGGGCAGAGCCGTGATGGAAACACTCCGTCAGAAGCACATCCTGCCTGTGGCTCATGACGGAGTGGTTCCGTTACAAGCATGGCGGCGACGTGCGACCCTCCCTCCCCCCCAGCGACGCAGAGGAATTACCGCTGCAGCCAAGGGGTTAATTGTCACCCCTTTCATATATACACCGTCAGTTTCTGAAAAAAGTGTATTTGTGTTTGCTAAATAAAAACTGTTTCAAACCTAGACTGCGCAACCACACCTCTCCATCAGAAAAGTAAACACCACATTTAAGTAAATAGTGCTCCTGGGAAGTATCCCACCCGCAAACTTGTTTAAAAAACACTCTAAGACACTGTAATTTTTCCGCCGTGATTTGTACACCACACAGCAATTATATAAATGGCCCTTAAAACGTATAAAAACAATTTTTACCTTCATAATCCCTGTCCACCACCTTGTGACCACTGCACAGAGATAATAGTGTCCCTAGCCTCCCCTCTACTACTTTGGACATTTTATTGGCTAAAGTGTTTCGAGCACAAGTTTGCTCCTTATTGGATGGGAACGGTTCACTATTGTTAGTAATTTTGTGATGCACTTCCAAAGGAGTATGGAAAAGAAAGAAAGGGTTCAAAATCTACAGCTAGGCACTTTGCTAAATAGTGTAGGTTTTCACTGTAAAATGTGGGGTGTCCACATTGCATTTTGGGCTGTTTCCTGTTGCGGGCACTAGGCCTACCCACACAAGTGAGGACTTTGAGGAATGCAGGTGGGTGGATGAGATTGCTCGCCAGCTGTGAAGGCACTAGACCTAGCGAATCATTTATTCTTCGTATCATTGCATCATTAAACCTCTGTCTATCTTGCCCCTGTGCCATGTGTGCCATTGACTGAGGGTTTAGCCTGCTTGAGGCAGCAAGCCCTTCTCCACACTCTGACTTAGACTCAGAGGCACCCCCCTTTCTGGTTTCAGTCCCGGCACCAGATTGTTCCTCTCAGAGAGGGGCCTGATCACTTTTGGATGAAGGCTCCTCCAGCATTATTGATGTGGCTTGCAAGTTGACAATTGCAGTCTCCCGACTCACCGCTGCACTAGTGGCAGGCGTGTTCTCTAATACTTTATTCATCTTTTGATAAAAACTTGATAATCAACTTTAAGGAGGATACACCCCTGGATCTACCAAGAGTAGCACTGTCCAAAAGGGGGTACGTTGTAATTGAGGTTGGGGCAGTGAATGTACTTTAGCAGACTCTGTCTGGATCACTGCTTCAGAACTAGATGCACTGGCATACCCCTTTTGTATGTATTCCTGTCCCTTTGGAAATGTTTTAAGCAACTTGTCAAAAACTGCTGTTAAAAAGCACATGTTTAGCACATCTGTGTGCCAGAGTCATGGTGCTAAGACTCAACGGGCACAGGGTTCTTCTTCTTGTTAGAACAACGCATTAAATCAGAACAGGGGTAGGAAACAAGCCGATCTTCATGCCCCCACAAAAGATAGATTTTCATAATTATATTTAAATATACTAGAGGAAATTGAAAATAAATATAATTTAAACAAAACATAAAACATACAAAATATTGTATACATACAAACGTATGTACGGCTTTATCATTATATCATTTATAAGTAGATCAACACATCAATAACATATGAGGTGATGAGTGTATTCTTATGAGTTTATTTCCCTATAATAGCACAATGTGCAAATATGAGTATAGAAATTGTATTTATAAGTGTTTCACTACTGCAATATTGGTGGACACATATAAATTAACGAAACATAATAAATAAAAAAGCAAAAACTTAATTTACAGCACAAATGTAAAAAGCCTGAGTTTGTAAATATTTATCCATGCATGTACATATGGGACTTTATCTAGTACAATTCTATATCGCCTTATTATTTCCATATATGTATCATATTAAAATCGCTATGTATGTATACCTCTTATGTGTGGATATGTAGCAGTACATTTAGATAATTTCCCCCTTATGGAATTGTTTATCTATTCCTTACCTCACGCCAACAATTGTATGCTCATACCCCTAAGCGAAAAACTGTTGTCTCAGCTTTACTGCATCATCTGTTTTATTAATGAGTTCTACCTTCATTTCCCTTATAGTGCACTAATGGCATAATCATCTGTCCTCCTGCTGCAATATACCAGTGCCATGTGAAACTTTCATCCCATCATGAGGGAACCGTAGTTTTGACAATACATATTGTATCATCATGACTCACAAGCCAAGCCTTCTCTGCATAGAAAGGACAGAATCTAATGTTACGTATAAGAATGTTAATCATAAGTTATCCTGTTGCCCTGCCTACCCTGGCCACGCTAACAGGGAGCCTCGTTTTCAACTCCCGCAAGTGCTGCTTATATTATGCTTATGTAGACTGACTTATTACTGAATCATTGAGTTCACCTATCCATCCGACAGCCACTTTGGGCCAGATTACGATGCTAGTCTGACGACCATCTGACGGCTGTCTTCACGATCCCATTCCAACAGCTGAGGTTGGGAAGCTTCTCCCCACTGTCGCGGTCACAACTATGGCAGAGCACATACCACCAAATGTGTTGCTGCAAATGAGTACAAAGCTTACACAAAACAAGTGATATGTACACACATGCATAACATATGTGGGGATATGCCTTGTGCATCCTGTATCCCATTGCTTGAGTGAAGCAGAATGTGCACAGCCCAGAAAATGGGGATACATACCCCAGAGGGACTTACTTGGATTCTGGAACACACAGGATTGTTTTCATTGGGGTTCAGCTTTTGGGGGTACCGGAAGGAAACGATCCATGTTGGAGACTGCTGAGAGTAGCAAATTGGTGTGAGTATGCACCCAAAATACTTTGTTTCTGTTGACTCGGACCACTACAGTCGGTTTGCAGGAGACCCATATCGTAATGCAGATGACTGTCAGAGATCCCTGTACAGCTCTATGGAAGCAGTTCGTCGCCGACCGCCATCTCAGTGGCTGGATAAAAGCTATTGCAGTCGGCGCTCTTTCGGCAGGCGGTTGGAGTACACAATGCATGCATCATATTTCGGTGGTCAAGTAATTTATGACAGACAAAAAAAAGGTGCAATCTATTTTTCACATCACATTTGGATTGTTCCATATGGAATTCATTAAATTTGTCTGTTCAAATGTCTCTCATAAATTGCATATGTATGGTATTGTGGTTTTTAATGCATTGTTGTGATTCTGATCAGGCTATGATCTTTTTAGAATAGTAACATTGTTTTTAATAAATGTATATATATATATATATTTTGCATATACAGTTGGTAGTCATCAGTGTGCGTATTATAATTGCCAAATGAAGTC
>NW_028252455.1:0-95227 GCF_964263255.1 Lissotriton vulgaris
AGCAGATATTTGTTTGGCTTCCCTTTGACCAATCGATTGTACATATTTTGTAGAATTCCTCAAGGGTACACTGAGAGTCCTAGCAATTACAGCCAAGCACTGAAGCGACAACTTGATTATTTCACTTTGCCTAATGGAGTGGTTCTCATACAATATGTCGATGACATCTTGTTGGCAGCCAATACACCTGAACAGTGTGAAAAATGTACTTTGTCTTTGCTTTCTTTTCTTGCTACACACCATCATAAAGTGTCACAGAAGAAATTGCAATATTGTAGACCGAAGGTTACCTGCTTAGGTCACCTTCTGTCTGAGGAGGGGCGTGCCATTACATCAGATCTTATTCAAGCAATTTTAGACACACCAGTGCTTTCTACTCAGAAAGATGTCCGTGCATTCATTGGTCTGACTTCGTTTTGTAGGCAATGGATAATAGGTTTTTCACGCATTGTTAAACCCCTGCTAGCGCTTTTGACGAAAGACACTCCAATGCCCCTAACATGGACAGATAAATACCAGGATGGTTTTCGACAGTTACGACAAGCTCTTTGGGCTGCACCAGTGTTAGGCACTCCAGATTACACAAAGGCTTTTACACTCTACGTACACGAGAAAGATGGGTGTGCATTGTCAGTTTTAATACAGACACACGGTGACAAGCAGCATCCTTGTGCATATTTTTCAGCGGTTCTCGATCCTGTTGCTCGTGCATTGACTCTGTGCTTCCGTTCAGTTGCAGCAACAGCTGTGTCCATACGTCAGAGTGAAGGGATAGTTTTGTCACATAAACTATTAGTGCTAGTACCCCATGCAGTCGATGCCCTTTTGAATCAGACCAAAACACAACACTTAACTAGTGCTTGTTTGACAGAATACGAATTGACACTGTT
The DNA here is from genome assembly GCF_964263255.1 of Lissotriton vulgaris. Classification (NCBI taxonomy): domain Eukaryota; kingdom Metazoa; phylum Chordata; class Amphibia; order Caudata; family Salamandridae; genus Lissotriton; species Lissotriton vulgaris. The sequence goes on from NW_028252455.1 coordinate 891, forward strand.
AGCCCCTCACATTACCTTGAAGAGGTGTGCGACTCCGAATCCAGCTACTTTGATACCATATCCAGTGACTAAGCCTCAGTCACAGGAGTCTCATGATTGCATATTCCTTACTGAGGAGCAGGCAAAGGGTCTCATTGATTTGCAAGATACGCCCCTTTCAGATGTAGATGGGGAACTGTGGGTTGATGGGTCCTGTTTGAAGTTACCATATGGCACGACTTCAGCTGCATATGCAATTACTCTTTAACAAAAGAAGAAAGTACCCACACTTCACGTTATTTAGTCAAATACCACTTAGAAAAAGAAATGAACCAACTTTATCATGTTCATCTCGGCAGTTACTTGTGCCTTTTATTCGTTTTTTTAGAACAGTGCTGTTTTTTAGAAAGAGAAGAAGGAGTTCTCCACAAATATAGCCACACGTTTTAGTGATGTAACTTGTGCAACAACATATGTACAAAAAATGAAAACATACAGTCAATACATTTCATTTCAAAGTATGACGTGTAATAAAGCAAACAGGTGGAAAAAGAAAATGGTAAAGTGAAAAAAGATGTCAAACTTATTTTCAAATAGACATCAACAAATAAATGCAATTATTTCAAAATACTGAAATGCCATCAAGTATTATAGTTATTCAGTATATGTATCAACAATATTTTCAATCGATAAGGTTCAGTCCCCTTTGTCAACAATATTTACAACATTGTAGGATTTAATCCTTTATGCCAAACTTGTGGGATTTAGTCCTTTATGCCGACGCGTTTCGAGTGTGGGTTTCCTGTGCCCACACTCTCATCAGGGCTGAATGAATCTTTTTCCAATCCTTATCCTAGTGATAGAAAAAACAACATATGTGTGCTTATTAGGACCCCTTCCTTGGGTTTCCCAATTTCTTTAAAAAAAGGGGAGCTATAAGATTGAAAACAAGGCGCCTTACCTCAGAGGTGTAGAGGTGAAGGTCACACTTGAAGCTTTAGAATGAAGCTGTGTGCATGCTTCTAAAAATATAAAAGTCATTGTGTTTATGTTAGATCAAACTATCTAACATCACTCACTGCTTACAGTCAATAGTTATGTGAAGCCAAGACAGAGCGTTTTTACCTTTCCCGATGTATCTTGAAGGTTCAGTAGTATTTACTATTATCCTTCCTAGTTAATTATGATTAAGCGGGACCACTCGTGCCATGTATTTCTGTGAAAAAAAGTGACCGGCATGCCATTATAGTCTCTGCCTACATTTTAGAATTGTTTCAATTGTTTTGATTAGCGAACCGCTGAACCACTCACCGCGATTATTCTCACGCGTTAGTTGGTGTCTCTCACCATTCTTATGGGGCAGTGCTCGTGCAATTTTCACGAATCTGCAACATTAAAAGGACCGGTTCAGGGACGCTGTACTTAAGGTGAAATCTCGAACTAGTTTAGCGGGCTCAAAGTGCACGCTTACCTCTTCTTTCCGCTTGCATCTCCTCTCGCTACAATCCTCAATCTGAGTCACCAGTGTTGTTTGGACCGGCAACTGCCTCTCTGAATCTTGAAACTTTTTTGACCAATAAGAGGAGAGTATTGCGAGAACACCAGAAGGGTGCATTCTGGGAGTTGTAGTGAATGAAACAGTGTAATAGAGTTTTCATAGTCTGTTCAATTCACTCATTGAGTTCAATCCTTTGTTGATACTATCGAACTTCATAATGAGGTATGCTTCCTTACGTAACAGCGCTTGTTCCACATTAGGTGACCTATGTTTCGGGTCAATGCTTGATAGCACCGTCCAAGGTCTGAAACAAAATTTACCATACGGCCAGTTACTAAGGATTAGAAGAAATTGTTCTGAAATAGCCAATTTCGATACACATGCAGCTACATTCTGCGATGAAATGATAAAGAGAGGTTACCCAAAAAAATTGCTAAAGCACTCTACAAAAAGAGCGAGGTATACCCCTAGGGAAGAGCTCCTACAAATAAAACCGAAAAAGGAACTGAATAAATTGGTTTGTGTCACCACATATGGGGCCCATACCAATAAATTCAGACAAATAATACTGCGAAATTGGCACATACTTGAGGGACTGGAGAACCCTCTGGAGAAACCAATCTTCGTGATGAGAAAAAATCCAAGTATCGGCCAACAAATCATTCGGGCGGACAGTCATGTCGCAAAAACCAAGAGTGATCTCATATCACAATGGAAATTAAAACCCATAACTGGACACCACAAATGCGGTATGTGTGCCTCCTGCAGTAGTACTATGGAAGGAAATTAATTTAGTCACAACGGCATCAAATGGAGACATGAGATGCATACAAATTGTAAAAGCAAGAACGTAATTTATGCAGTAATGTGTGCCTGCAACAAAATATACATCGGTAAAACCTGCCAACAAGTGAATGCCAGAATCTCACAACACCGATCACGACTAAAGAAAAGAGTCCCGAATGCCCCAATGGTTGACCACTTTGTGGCTCTTGATCACAAGGAGTCCGATTTTACTTGGACGGTGCTATCAAGCATTGACCCGAAACATAGGTCACCTAATGTGGAACAAGCGCTGTTACGTAAAGAAGCATACCTCATTATGAAGTTCGATAGTATCAACAAAGGATTGAACTCAATGAGTGAATTGAACAGACTATGAAAACTCTATTACACTGTTTCATTCACTACAACTCCCAGAATGCACCCTTCTGGTGTTCTCGCAATACTCTCCTCTTATTGGTCAAAAAAGTTTCAAGATTCAGAGAGGCAGTTGCCGGTCCAAACAACACTGGTGACTCAGATTGAGGATTGTAGCGAGAGGAGATGCAAGCAATACTCTCCTCTTATTGGTCAAAAAAGTTTCAAGATTCAGAGAGGCAGTTGCCGGTCCAAACAACACTGGTGACTCAGATTGAGGATTGTAGCGAGAGGACATGCAAGCGGAAAGAAGAGGTAAGCGTGCACTTTGAGCCCGCTAAACTAGTTCGAGATTTCACCTTAAGTACAGCGTTCCTGAACCGGTCCTTTTAATGTTGCAGATTCGTGAAAATTGCACGAGCACTGCCCCATAAGAATGGTGAGAGACACCAACTAACGCGTGAGAATAATCGCGGTGAGTGGTTCAGCGGTTCACTAATCAAAACAATTGAAACAATTCTAAAATGTAGGCAGAGACTATAATGGCATGCCGGTCACTTTTTTTCACAGAAATACATGGCACGAGTGGTCCCGCTTAATCATAATTAACTAGGAAGGAAAATAGTAAATACTACTGAACCTTCAAGATACATCGGGAAAGGTAAAAACGCTCTGTCTTGGCTTCACATAACTATTGACTGTAAGCAGTGAGTGATGTTAGATAGTTTGATCTAACATAAACACAATGACTTTTATATTTTTAGAAGCATGCACACAGCTTCATTCTAAAGCTTCAAGTGTGACCTTCACCTCTACACCTCTGAGGTAAGGCGCCTTGTTTTCAATCTTATAGCTCCCCTTTTTTTAAAGAAATTGGGAAACCCAAGGAAGGGGTCCTAATAAGCACATATGGCAGAGATACCCGCCACCCCCTCTCGACGCAATCCCCAAGGATGGGAAACTGGAAACTGTTCTGAACTTTTGGAAGGCGGGAGGGAGTGACCCTCCCGGCCGTATTTATTAAAATATGAAACAAAATTAAAACATTAAAATAACAGTTTCATATTATGTACAATTTCATTTCCACATTACGATGTTTGGCTAACCTTAACAGATCTCTAATACAAAGGTTCTCCTAGCCGAACTAACATCCTACAAAACATTTGACTTGAAATTGTACATCCTAACGTTAAGGGCCAACGGCAAGGTCGTAACCGGTGTCAGATCCCTAAACCAGAAAATACCCCCCTCACTTGTGAGGGGGGGCGACCGCACAGAGGCGTACCTCAAGTGCATCTACCAATTTCCCTTTGACTTGACGGGGGCCCCAATGGACTCGACGCCATTTAACGGTCGTCCGAGGACTCGTGTGAGGTGTCTAAAAGGTAGCGTAAACCCCCTCCCGAACCCCACACAACTTACCCATCTGCCGTCGCAGATGTCCTGGCCCCGGGAAATTCCCCAGGAGGGCCCGTAGCCCCTCCTATCCAGGAAGGGGCCTTGACCGCCTTTCCTTTCCTTCCGGCGGCCCATCCTTAGAAGGGACCGCCTCCCCGTTGAGGGGCCAATGGCCACCTCCCCCGAGCGCTCCCATCCGTAATGGGTGACGCCCCCCCATAGGGATCTTCCAATTACTGCTCACCGATCATGACCTTACCGCCACAGGCCGGATAGTTGACCGGCTATCCGGACCCCCCACAAAACTCCTACCTAAAGGTCATGTTTTAAACTCTTCAGCCAAGCAATGAGGTCTCCTATGAGTAACTCATTCCCCACCCGGGACAAATGGACCCCATCTCCCAAATACATACTGTCCCCCTTGATACAACCATGCGGGATAGAATGCAGTGTACTTGATCGAAACAATCTACCCAACTTGTTATTTACCTTCTTCACTGAGTGGTTCAGAGCAGAAACCGAAATCGCCCCCCGCCACATTTTACGTGGAATCATATGGGACCATGCAATGGTGCACCCTGGAACTCTTCTCGCCAACCAACTTACAGTGGAAAGCATTGCCTCGAGAAGCAGTCGTCTACCAGTGGTCACCAAATCATTACCCCCAAGATGGACTATGATTATAGACGGCGGTGACCTTGTCCGCCCTAACAAACCCTCGAAAAAGGATTGAAACTGGTCAATACAGAGCCCGCCCCTTCCGTAGAAGGTTACCCTGCACCCGTATTCCCCAGCCATGTGAATCATGTCACCTGCCTTGAATACGTCTGCGGCACGTCTCACGTATGAGTGGCCCACGACCCACACCTCTCTTTCCGCAGCTGGTGATGTCTGACCGCTGGTTCCCAGGTGTCGGGTCGACTGCACAGTCCGCCCCGCCTCGTAAGGTTGCGCAACTGAAAACCAAACAAAAACAAGAAGCATGAGTACATCATTACAGCTTCACAACATGTGCAACCGCACATACCTTTTGTAACAGTTCGAGGACCAACGCCCCAAACGCTTTACTTTTTCAACACTCAGACCCCTGGCTGTAGCCTCAGTAGCAGCCCCTATCCGAAAGGAGTGGGTCCCGAACTTGCCGGGGTTCAAGCCCGCGGCCGAAATTGACATCGCCAGCACCCGCCGGAACTGAAACCTCGTCAGTGGGGTGGCGTCAGCGTGTCTCAACAAGGTCCCCCCCCATGATGCCACCCTCTGCGCCAAATATTCCTCTACGCAAACAACAGGGCACATGGAAGACCCGGGAACCCTCTGAATGATTATGCAGTCCCCAATCGCACCCTGATCGGTTTTTGACCTGAAAAACGAGACAGTCATCGTCTCGACCTTGACCCGGATGTGCTCCCGGCACAGTCCCCCCATCGTATCCCGCTTGTTCTTTGCCACTAGTTCGCTTACCCGCATAGCCCCATGGAATGCTAGCGCAAATGCGGCTCGGAATAACACAGTTTCATACTGGGATGAACATGTTGCAGGGAGTACGGAAAATAACAGGGCCAACCTATCCAGACCTATCGGGTGCCTCTCATCCACTCTGCGACCCTCAAGGCGTTGCCACCCACGTAGCGCTTTCTGTACCACGAAAGACGCTGTCGGGTCCTGAATCCCATGAGCCTTTGCCATAAAGGAAATGGTGGCCCGATGCCTCTGGGCCGTAGCTACTGATTTGCCTGCCTGATGTAAAGACAGCAAGAATTTTACGACAAGCTCTTCCTGTCCCCAAAGCTCCCCCCTAGCAGAACCCAAAAAGGACCAATAGGAACGGAACGCCCCTTCATATGCCTTCCTTGTCCGGGGTGCTAAACTCTCTCCCACAAGGTTTTGTAGTTCGGGGCACCGAGAGACCAGAGAGCTTCGGGAAAGGGTGCCGCCACCGGGTCCGCTGTGGGCAGAAAACCCCAGAAGGCCTGCATACGGAAACGAGAAAGTGCATCAGCCGCTTGGTTCAGTACCCCCGGGACATGTCTTGCCCTGAAGAGCACATTCAACTGCATACATAATAACACAATTTCTTTGAGCAGTCTCAGAATCCATTTGCAACGTGCTGGCTGACTATTGATACACTCAACCACAGTCATGTTATCAGACCAGAACACCACAGAGTGATCCCGGAACCCCTCCGGCCACGTTTTCAAGGCCACCAGAATAGGGAAGAGTTCGAGAAAAGCAATGTTACTCGTCAGCCCGCACTCGTGCCACCATGACGGCCATTTTTGAGCCGACCATTGTGTCCCAAATATGGCCCCAAAACCTATACTCCCCGCCGAATCTGTCCAAAGCCCCAGCTCCTCGGAGGACACCGCTGGTTTGTTCCAGACAATTCGACCATTGAAATCCGCCAGAAATGCCAACCAAATGCGCATGTCCTGGCGAACCTCTGCCGAGAGCCTCGTGCGGTGATGTCCTTCCTTGAGGCCGACCATGGCTTGTGCAATCGAGCGGGAAAAGGGGCGGGCCATTGGCATCACTCTCAGGGCAAAATTCAACTGACCCACCACTTGTTGCAATTGATGCAGGTTTACTTTCGTCGCACGAATACATGTTTCAAGGGATGTCCCAAATTTTAACACTTTTTCCCTGGGTAATCTAAAACAACCTTCTACTGAGTCGAGCTCGATCCCCAGGAACTCGAGCAAAGTTGAGGGACCCACAGTCTTACCTGGCGCCAATGGCACACCAAATTGATTCATTAAGACACGAAATTCATGTAAGGCCTTACCACATTCAGGATCCCCGGCTGCCCCCAAAAAGAGAAAGTCATCGAGATAATGCATAACATGCCGAAAACCCGTTTTCCTTGTAAATACCCATTGCAGAAAACAACTGAATTTCTCAAAATAGGCACAAGATATAGAGCACCCCATTGGCATACATCTATCCATGTAATAGCGACCCTGGAACATAAAACCAAGGAGACGCTGATCGTCTGGGTGTAAATGAAATGAAATGAAATGAATGAGATTTATATAGCGCACGACTTACCCTGGGGCATCTCAGCGCTTGCTTAGGGAACCCGTCCTGGTATTCCCCTGTGAGATACCCTGGCAGGGTATCCACAAGGTGAAAGCCAGGCATCCCACCGCAAGGGGCCGTTGTGGAGATTAAGCAAGCTATTGCCCAGAGTCGCAGAGTGTGAACCCGTGAGTCGAGAAGGCACCGGAGCGAGAATTAACGAGTCCGTGGAATTTTTGAGCCCAAGACCCGCCGAGGCGGGGAATTGAACCCTGGTCCCGGGCCGAACTCAAGCTTCAGGTCTGCCGCCTCTAACCCCTGAGCCACACTGCTCTACCGGGAGCAACCGGAACGCTGACTCGATGTCCGATTTTGCCATCAGCGCCCCGGGCCCCAGGCGATTCAACATGGCGACGGCCTCATCAAAAGATGCGTACCGCACCGAACACACTTCCGGGTCTATCGCATCGTTCACGGAAAGACCACGTGGGGCTGACAAGTTATGTATTAGCCGAAACTCACCCGGGTCCTTCTTGGGGACCACCCCTAGAGGGGAACAAACAAAGTTAGCAACCGGTGGCAAATCAAATGGACCGGCAACACGACCTCGAGTTACCTCCTTCCCAATCTTTACCTGAACCACCGCCGAATACTGCAAGGCCGACAGTTGGTTCCTACAGTTTGCTACACCCTGAAAATCCCCCACTGGGATGCGGAAACCATATGAAAACCCGTCCCGCAACACCCCAGCGGAAGCATGATCCGGGTATTCATTGAGCCAAGGAATCATTGCCATGGTATCAATCGGAGTAGGTAAAGGCACCCCTCGGACTATTTCAGACCTGTTTGGCGCTTCCCTTACCACCGTTATCACCCGTCTTGGCTCTGCACATGGACTCAGGGTGGGACGACTGCCCACACCCCCCGCATTCATGTCTGAACTTGCATGACCCCTGGGGCCTCGTACATTTTCCCCTGTTGAAATTCCAACAAATCCCCTTTTTACCTGTGTTGCCACTCGACTTCGAGTGGTGTTCGTTACCTGCACCTGTCCGAAAGGGTGTCCCAGAGGATTGGCGGGAAGATTCACCCCCATTACTCCCTGACAATGGCACTTTTAACATTCCTGAACTCTCCATTTTCTGCCACGAGACAGAGTCGAAACAATCCCATGTTAGAACTGGGTTGTGCTCTTTAGCCTTTCTAAAAAGATTGTCATAACAGAACCACTGATTGCCCCCGTACGTCAGGGAATACTCCATGATACGTGACTGATAAATAGGCAACTCGGTCAACAACTCGGGCCTGCGCTCACCCATGATGGAGGTAAAAATGCCCCACGCTCTGCCCCAAGTACCTATGTTTTCGTCAACCTTAAAGGCGGCCATTTTTGCGCGCCAAACACTCGGATGCATGAGCTCCTTTTGGCTCTTCACATGCTCTATCTCGTAATGGTCGGTAAGCAATGAAAACATGTTTACATACTTATCCGCCCAAATCATTTCCTTAATTTCCCGTGGAACATGCTGGGCAATCTTCTCCCTTCGAGAAGGTACAGACCCCTCCCCCGCAATCGGCAATGGCCGCTTACCTGAAGTAGATCCCGCACTTGCCGCCGAACTCGGGCCTGCTGCACTTTCAGCCGCCGGAACCTGTGGGGGAACAGAAGATGGTGCCTTCGCAGCCTCTCTGGATTCCCGCAGCTGTCTCATTACTGCCTGGGCGTCGTCAGCCGTGGCGCCCTTACTATCTTTCCCCAACCACGCTGCCAATTGCGCCGCCAACTCGGGAGGCATATCTTCCCCGTTCACGGGGGTGACCACCACGGGGATCGGATGCCCCTCCTTCGGAACCGCGGTTGGCTCCTCACGTGGAGTATCGGGAACCGGGGTTTCCCCCCCAAGTGCCCCCCTTTTTGACCTCTTGCCTCTCCCGCTAGGGACTACTCCCGGCAAAGCTGGTCCGATGACTCGCTTCGGTCCTCCCTCCCCGTCTTTAGCCGCCATCTGCTTCTTCAAATCGGCTACCTCCTTTATGAGCATGCGTAGCATCTGATCGGTACCGACCCGCTTTCCGACCTTCTTGCCCGGCATTCTCAAGCGAAGATATCTGTAAGACAAAGAGAAAGATTACAACGCTCAAAATTGGCTCTTCGTTCCGTCTCGAGCTCACGTGCAGCGGGGAGGTGCAGCTTCAGAGCATAGGAACAAGAGGATACTTTCTTGGCTTGTTGCTCCTTTTATCCGTCTTCGGGCAGGCGTAAACCCGCCTCCGCCTGCCCCCCGGGGGCGTGGCCGGCGGCGTCAGCGTCTAGGACAACCCCCTACAGGGCGGGAAAAGGCGCGCCCCGGCTACGCCGCTTCGGGCATACCAGCCGGGACTCGCCCCCCGCCCAAGATGGCCTCCCGGGGGGATCGGGGTACTCCACCATACGTTCGGGGGGACCGAGTGGTCGCCCCTTTCCACATATGTTGTTTTTTCTATCACTAGGATAAGGATTGGAAAAAGATTCATTCAGCCCTGATGAGAGTGTGGGCACAGGAAACCCACACTCGAAACGCGTCGGCATAAAGGACTAAATCCCACAAGTTTGGCATAAAGGATTAAATCCTACAATGTTGTAAATATTGTTGACAAAGGGAACTGAACCTTATCGATTGAAAATATTGTTGATACATATACTGAATAACTATAATACTTGATGGCATTTCAGTATTTTGAAATAATTGCATTTATTTGTTGATGTCTATTTGAAAATAAGTTTGACATCTTTTTTCACTTTACCATTTTCTTTTTCCACCTGTTTGCTTTATTACACGTCATACTTTGAAATGAAATGTATTGACTGTATGTTTTCATTTTTTGTACATATGTTGTTGCACAAGTTACATCACTAAAACGTGTGGCTATGTTTGTGGAGAACTCCTTCTTCTCTTTCTAAAAAACAGCACTGTTCTAAAAAAACGAATAAAAGGCACAAGTAACTGCCGAGATGAACATGATAAAGTTGGTTCATTTCTTTTTCTAAGTGGTATTTGACTAAATAACGTGAAGTGTGGGTACTTTCTTCTTTTGATAAAGATTTATTGGGCCCAACCCCACTTCTGTCCACAGGGCCATACCCCCCAGTTCCTAAAGTTTTGAGCGGGTTGTCACCCGAGTGGGTCTGGACTTTGACCTTCACGGTCTTCTTTCCGGATCAGTTGATTAATTCAAAGTCAGGAGAAAACCTCCTGCAAAAGCATGTCAGAGAAGGAGACGTTGTCCTTCACAGAAAGCCACATTAAAAATGTAATAGCTTCCAACCCCTTCCCAGGTCTTTCATTAAGCACTACTGCATAAAATCAAAATGAGGCTGATAAATTAACTAGGCTTCAAAAGAAACATATAAGAACCGAACTACACGGTTATTTCCTTCTGCAGCACCTCCAGGCTGGCACCATACCGTGGAGTTTACAAGTTAAGAACATTCCTGTAATTTTTGTTGATGACGCAGAATACAAAAAAGGTTTCAGCTACATTAACACAAAATGTAGCAGAGACCTTATGGTCCATACAATAGAGACGGCCCAACGTTTATGCAGTCAGGAAGAACAGGAAATTGCAGATTTGATAAAGGCTATTGCTGATAATAAAACGGAAACTGAGGCTAAAGCTCTATTAGAGAAGATTGAAAAGGAAATACAAACCTTTAAGGACATCACTATAAGCACAAAAACCTCCCAATTTGAAAGAGACTCCAAGTCATTTAAGCTTGACCAAGTATATCCCTTCTTAAAGGAGGATTATTATACAACAGCAGAGTCAAGAAGGGCTTTGAATTCCTTCCAAGGAAGATCTAAAACAAGGTTTTCCACCTTTTCTTCCACCTCGTCATCGGGGTCTTCTCCTGAGTCGAGACAAGATAGACAAGGGGGACAAAACAAAAAGGGCTCAAACCAACCTTTTTAGGGAGGGGCGGGCAGCAATCAGTCCGCTTCAAACAGCCATGGGAGATGCGCACGAGGAACAGATATTACAACAATTAGATACGTCTACTATTGTTAATCTTTCAGAAAAAACTTTAACTGCAGATGAAAAACTGATTTTGAGTATGGGCTTAAAGTTTGTGCCTAGTAGGAGAACAGACTTCACCAAACTCAAGCTGGAGGCAATTGAATTTTGCCGAAAGATTAGGTTAAGAGCCTTCTTTGCCGGTGCCGAACCCACCCCAGAGAGGGAAACCACTGGACTGAGGGTTAAATCAAAATTTTTGCCAATGACAAACATACCTAAACAAATCTACGCCTTTGAACAGGCGGTGCTTTCGTCCCTCACAAAATTGGAAAAAGTAAAAGCTTCATTCATTACAACATCAGTAAGAATCAATTGATGGCCATTAAAGACCTAAAAACAGATACCTCCACCGTAATCAAGCAGGCGGACAAGGGGGGAGCGGTGGTAATTTGGCCGCGAACGATGTATCTATCTGAAGGCAGGGCACATGTAGACAACAGGGAATGGTACAGACCTGTAAAAGAGGACCCAGTGTTTGAGATTCAAAATAAGATCGCTAAATTAACAAAAGAAGGTTTGGATGATGGATTCCTAGGCCCGAAGGAGTTCGAATTTTTAAATAAAAAAATCACCACAAACACCGGTACTATACTTCTTGCCAAAGATCCATAAAAACCAACAGACACCCCCCGGGAGGCCAATTGTCTCCGGATGTGACTCAGCATTGGAACCTATTTCCAAGTATATTGATTTCTTTTTGAAGCCATTTCTACCTCAGGTTAAATCTTACCTGAGAGATACGATTGATTTCATCAATAGATTACAAGATATTACAGTAGATGCTGAGAATGAATTGATGACCACAATGGATGTCAATTCATTATACACACAGATTCCCCAAGACGAAGCCCTTGAAGTCATGGAATTTTACCTTGAACAGCGGGAGAGACCTCATAGGGTCCCCACGACTTTCATTATATCATTGGCAGAAATCTCCTTGAGAAGCAATTATTTTAAATTTGAAAATGAATTTTTTATTCAGATCAAAGGCACGGCCATGGGCTGTCCCTATGCGCCAGAAATGGCTGTGTTGTACATGGCCCAGTACGAAGAAAAATTCATTTATCAGAATAACCCTTACAGAAATAACATCAAACAGTGGGCACGGTATATTGATGACATCTGGCTACTGTGGCAGGGTAGCCAGACTGAACTTGATAATTTTCATGACTGGGTGAATGCAAGACACCCGGACATAAAATTTTCAATTGATTCGAGCAACAAGAAAATGACCTTTTTGGATGTGGAAGTCGACATCGAAGGGGATAGGTTCTCAACCTCACTATTCAAAAAACAGACAGATAAAAACACCATCTTAAATTACAATAGTGCGCATCCCCAAGGTCTGAAACAAAATTTACCATACGGCCAGTTACTAAGGATTAGAAGAAATTATTCTGAAATAGCCAATTTCGATACACATGCAGCTACATTCTGCGATGAAATGATAGAGGTTACCCAAAAAAATTGCTAAAGCACTCCACAAAAAGAGCGAGGTATACCCCTAGGGAAGAGCTCCTACAAATAAAACCGAAAAAGGAACTGAATAAATTGGTTTGTGTCACCACACATGGGGCCCATACCAATAAATTCAGACAAATAATACTGCGAAATTGGCACCTACTTGAGGGACTGGAGAACCCTCTGGAGAAACCAATCTTTGCGATGAGAAAAAATCCAAGTATTGGCCAACAAATCATTCGGGCGGACAGTCATGTCGCAAAAACCAAGAGTGATCTCATATCACAATGGAAATTAAAACCCATAACTGGACACCACAAATGCGGTATGATTGCCTCCTGCAGTAGTACTATGGAAGGAAATGAATTTAGTCACAAGGGCATCAAATGGAGACATGAGATGCATACAAATTGTAAAAGCAAGAACGTAATTTATGCAGTAATGTGTGCCTGCAACAAAATATACATCGGTAAAACCTGCCAACAAGTGAATGCCAGAATCTCACAACACCGATCACGACTAAAGAAAAGAGTCCCGAATGCCCCAATGGTTGACCACTTTGTGGCTCTTGATCACAAGGAGTCCGATTTTACTTGGACGGTGCTATCAAGCATTGACCCGAAACATAGGTCACCTAATGTGGAACAAGCGCTGTTACGTAAGGAAGCATACCTCATTATGAAGTTCGATAGTATCAACAAAGGATTGAACTCAATGAGTGAATTGAACAGACTATGAAAACTCTATTACACTGTTTCATTCACTACAACTCCCAGAATGCACCCTTCTGGTGTTCTCGCAATACTCTCCTCTTATTGGTCAAAAAAGTTTCAAGATTCAGAGAGGCAGTTGCCGGTCCAAACAACACTGGTGACTCAGATTGAGGATTGTAGCGAGAGGAGATGCAAGCGGAAAGAAGAGGTAAGCGTGCACTTTGAGCCCGCTAAACTAGTTCGAGATTTCACCTTAAGTACAGCGTCCCTGAACCGGTCCTTTTAATGTTGCAGATTCGTGAAAATTGCACGAGCACTGCCCCATAAGAATGGTGAGAGACACCAACTAACGCGTGAGAATAATCGTGGTGAGTGGTTCAGCGGTTCACTAATCAAAACAATTGAAACAATTCTAAAATGTAGGCAGAGACTATAATGGCATGCCGGTCACTTTTTTTCACAGAAATACATGGCACGAGTGGTCCCGCTTAATCATAATTAACTAGGAAGGAAAATAGTAAATACTACTGAACCTTCAAGATACATCGGGAAAGGTAAAAATGCTCTGTCTTGGCTTCACATAACTATTGACTGTAAGCAGTGAGTGATGTTAGATAGTTTGATCTAACATAAACACAATGACTTTTATATTTTTAGAAGCATGCACACAGCTTCATTCTAAAGCTTCAAGTGTGACCTTCACCTCTACACCTCTGAGGTAAGGCGCCTTGTTTTCAATCTTATAGCTCCCCTTTTTTTTAAAGAAATTGGGAAACCCAAGGAAGGGGTCCTAATAAGCACACATATGTTGTTTTTTCTATCACTAGGATAAGGATTGGAAAAAGATTCATTCAGCCCTCATGAGAGTGTGGGCACAGGAAACCCACACTCGAAACGCGTCGGCATAAAGGACTAAATCCCACAAGTTTGGCATAAAGGATTAAATCCTACAATGTTGTAAATATTGTTGACAAAGGGGACTGAACCTTATCGATTGAAAATATTGTTGATACATATACTGAATAACTATAATACTTGATGGCATGTCAGTATTTTGAAATAATTGCATTTATTTGTTGATGTCTATTTGAAAATAAGTTTGACATCTTTTTTCACTTTACCATTTTCTTTTTCCACCTGTTTGCTTTATTACACGTCATACTTTGAAATGAAATGTATTGACTGTATGTTTTCATTTTTTGTACATATGTTGTTGCACAAGTTACATCACTAAAACGTGTGGCTATGTTTGTGGAGAACTCCTTCTTCTCTTTCTAAAAAACAGCACTGTTCTAAAAAAACGAATAAAAGGCACAAGTAACTGCCGAGATGAACATGATAAAGTTGGTTCATTTCTTTTTCTAAGTGGTATTTGACTAAATAACGTGAAGTGTGGGTACTTTCTTCTTTTGTTAAAGATTTATTGGGCCCAACCCCACTTCTGTCCACAGGGCCATACCCCCCAGTTCCTAAAGCATATGCAATTACAACACTTCAGACAGTAGTGGAGACAGTTCGTATACCACAGAAGTCAGCTCAAGCAGCTGAGCTAATAGCTTTGACACAAGCATGTGAACTTAGCACTGACTTGTGTGTGAACATTTATACAGACAGCCGCTATGCTTTTGGAGTGGCCCATGATTTTTTTTTTTTTTTTTAACGATTTCAAAAGCGCCTGGTGACCCAAGGGCATCCCCGCGCTATAAAATTTGTGATCCTGTTGAGGGGGAGAGAGGGAGGAGAGATTCCTATAGAGGGACTCTATTTAGGGAATAGGTGTGTCTTTAATTTCTTGCGAAATGCCAGGTAGTTAGGTTCAAGTCTGAGGGAACGTGGAAGAGCGTTCCATCCAGCCGCTGCTTGAACAGAGAATTGTCGTCCTCCTGTGCGAGTCCTTTTAAATCTAGGTATGTTGGCCAGGTTCTCATTCTGGGATCGGAGGGATCTGGTTGCTGCGTAGGGGGTGATCATTTTGCTGAGGATCGCCGGGCCAGATCCGTTGATCAGCTTATGTGTCGTGCACATCGCTTTGAATTGCACCCTTTGGCGCACCGGGAGCCAGTGCAGAGCTTTGAGGGCCGGCTTGGCGGACATTCTGGAGGGGAGGTTGGTGAGAAGGCGTGCAGCCGCGTTCTTTGTCCGCTGGAGCTTTGTCAGGGTGGCCTCAGGGGCTCCTAGGTAGACCAAATTACTGTAGTCCAGGCGAGACAGTACCAGTCCCTGGATGAGCAGTTTCCTTGAAGTGGGAGGCAGTAAGGGAAGGATCTTCCGGGTTGTGCGTAGGAGTCCGAAGCAGGTGCCCGAAGTTTTAGCGGCTTGTGTCTTCATAGACAGCTCTGGTTCGAGCCACACACCGAGTTTCTTAATTTCACGCTTCGGGGGAGGGATTTCCCCGAATACGTCGCGCCAGAGTGCTGGAGGGATGGTCGTCCATTGTTTCCCTAGGAGCATCACCTCCGTTTTTGCCCCATTAAGTTTTAATGATGAATTGTTCATCCAATTGTGAATTTCTATAAGACAATTGGTCAGGTTTTCTGGGTGGTCGATCAGTTGGGCCAGGGAGACGACCAGCTGAGTGTCGTCAGCATAACTTACCATTTTTATATTAAATGGTGTCACCACGTCCTCAAGGGGGGCCATATATGCGTTAAAGAGCGTCGGGCTCAGGGAGGAGCCCTGAGGGACCCCGCTTGTGAGTGGAAGGGTGGATGAGTGGTGATTGTTGTCCCACACTTGGAACGTGCACCCTGTAAGAAAGGATTCAATCCAACTGAGTGCCATCCCGGTAAGTCCTGCATCCGCCAGTCTATGCAGAAGGACACGATGGTTGACTGTGTCAAAGGCTGCGCTTAGATCCAGGAGGATCACTGCCACTGATCCTCCTGAATCTAGTATGCGCCTTGCTTCTTCAATGACGGCAAGGAGTGCGGTGTCTGTGCCATGGCCCGGACGAAATCCAGTTTGGGATTGCCTGAGTATTTTGTTGGTTTCAAAGAACTGAGATAATTGTACGTTTACCAGTTTCTCTGCTACTTTGCTGATACCCGGGAGGAGTGATATTGGTCGGTAATTAGACATGTCTGCTGGGTCTAGCTGGGGTTTTTTTTTGAAGTGCCTTCACCACAGCACTCTTCCAGCTATCGGGGACAGATCCGTGGGCGAGAGAACTGTTGATAAGTTCCGTGACAGTGGGCACGATGACTGAGGCTACGGTTTTGAGGAACCTGATCGGTGCTGAGTTCCGAGGTGATCCGCTTTTCATTTTCATCAAGGTTCTTTCTACCTCTATGGACGTTACTGGCCGAAATGTCGGCAGTGTGGGGCGCTGATTGCTTTCGGCCTGGTCGAGGGATAAACGGCTTCCCATGTGACTAGGGGGGCCAGGGGGTAGGAGGGAAGCCAGGATGCGGGTGATTTTGTCGTTAGAGTAATTAGCCAGTTCATTACTTCGATCAACTTTGGGGGTGGTGGAGGTGGTGGAATTGGGGACTTTGAGCAGTTCCTTTACAATTAAGAAGGATTCCTTGGCTGAGTTGGATGATTCTTGTATCCTTGTGTCATAGTGTGAGGCTTTGGCTTGTCTGATGGCCTCTTTGTAAAGTCTGACTGTGATCTGGTAGGCTTCTTTATTGGCATGCTGCCAGTTTCTCCTCCAAAGCCGTTCGGCATTTTTGCAGTTTTTGCGAAGTAGTCGGAGGTCCGTGGTATACCATGGGGCCGACCCAGGTTTGCCGTTTTTGTCTTCCCTAGTTCTAATTGGGAGCACTGAGTCCAGGGAGGAAGTGATCCATTCTCTGAATTTTTTGTCGGCACTAGCCAGGTCTTCCGCGTGTGCAGGGGTGGTTCTTTCTAGGGTCTTAGCCCATTCTTCAGTGGGGAGTCTGGACCAGGTCCTGTCTCTGCTGTAGGTGGGCGGTTTTTGGGGTTTCCTGAAAATTCCAGGTAGTTGGCAGGAGACTAAGAAGTGGTCTGTCCAGGGAAGGGGAAGAGCCTCCTTCGCTTGCATCGATGGGGAGCTAGTGAACACAGGGTCCAGTAGATGACCCTTGATGTGGGTGGCTCCGGAGTTCAGGAGGCGAATGTCGAGTGCCGCCAGATCTAAGATCAGATCGTTAGCTACTGGGTCTGCCCGATCTTCAAGATGAATGTTCAGGTCACCTACTATCATAAAGTTTGATAGAGAGTGGGCCTGGGTTGTAACTGAGTCTAGGAGGGAACTAGCGAAGGGACCTGGGAGACCGGGAGGACGGTACACGAGTATTCCCGTTAAAGAGTTGGTTGGGTTTAGCTTAATAGTAAAGTGAAGACTTTCTGAGTCCATAATCTGCGCATCACTGCTTTTACAGTGGAGATAGTCTCGGTGGATAATGGCGACCCCACCGCCTCTGCCTAAAGGGCGGGGTAGGGACTGAATGAGATAGCCCGGTGGAGTTGCTAGTGCCATGTCTGATTGTGAATGAGGGGCAAGCCACGTCTCCATGAGAAAGAGGATATCTATCTCCAGGTCTTCTATGAGATGGTTAATCTGTGTCCCGTGTTTAGGAAGTGAGCGACAGTTTAGTGAAGCGAGTTTGAGGAAGGCGGGCTTGTGCGGTTTTGTAGGGAGTGTGAGCTGGGCTGGCTTACATAGAGAGCAGCGAATGTAAGGTCCATTTAGATAATGGATGTAATCACAGGAAGGGGTTGGGGGTCTGAGACTTAGTAGCTCTCTGCGTGAGTAGCTTACCTTTGGGTTGGCTGTTTTAGGCAGGGGTTCTGGCCCTGGGCCCGGCTGTGCGCGGACGGGCGCAGACGGGCTTGCCTTAGGCGCTCCCGCTGCGCTCGTCCGCTGCGCTGGTATGGCCGGCACATTTGTAGTCTCTGGGGGTGGGCGTGGCCTCGCAGTGGGCGTGGCTACCGCCTTTGGGCGTTTCCTGATTCAGCGCGGGGTCGCTGTATCAGGGGGTCGAGGAGGGATGTGAGAGCGCGTTCAAGTCGGCGCTTTCAATCAGGTGAGCTCTGTGGTTTTTAAAATTCGAACGCGAGTGAAAATGGTGCAGTTTTTAAAAACAATAGAAACACAGTCCTCCGGCTTCCGCCTCAGAGGATGACAACAAATCAATTACAATCCGCTTTCATTCAGCGTCTTTGTAGTCTCTGGGGGTGGGCGTGGCCTCGCAGTGGGCGTGGCTACTGCCTTTGGGCGTTTCCTGATTCAGCGCAGGGTCGCTGTGTCAGGGGGTCGAGGAGGGATGTGAGAGCGCGTTCAAGTCGGCGCTTTCAATCAGGTGAGCTCTGTGGTTTTAAAAATTCGAACGCGAGTGAAAATGGTGCAGTTTTTAAAAACAATAGAAACACAGTCCTCCGGCTTCCGCCTCAGAGGATGACAACAAATCAATTACAATCCGCTTTCATTCAGCATCTTTGTAGTCTCTGGGGGTGGGCGTGGCCTCGCAGTGGGCGTGGCTACCGCCTTTGGGCGTTTCCTGATTCAGCGCGGGGTCGCTGTGTCAGGGGGTCGAGGAGGGATGTGAGAGCGTGTTCAAGTCGGCGATTTCATCAGGTGAGCTCTGTGGTTTTAAAAATTCGAACGCGAGTGAAAATGGTGCAGTTTTTAAAAACAATAGAAGCACAGTCCTCCGGCTTCCGCCTCAGAGGATGACAACAAATCAATTACAATCCGCTTTCATTCAGCGTCTTTGTAGTCTCTGGGGGTGGGCGTGGCCTCGCAGTGGGCGTGGCTACCGCCTTTGGGCGTTTCCTGATTCAGCGCGGGGTCGCTGTGTCAGGGGGTCGAGGAGGGATGTGAGAGCGCGTTCAAGTCGGCGCTTTCAATAAGGTGAGCTCTGTGGTTTTAAAAATTCGAACGCGAGTGAAAATGGTGCTACTTTGGAAGGAAAGAGGCTTTCTTACGTCCCACAGGATGCAGATAATGCACAGAGAACTAGCGCATAACCTTTTGACTGCACTGACATATCCTAAGAAAATAGCTTTTGTGAAGTGTAGCGCACACAAGAAAGTGACTGATAAGATAGGACAAGGCAATGCCTTTGCAGATCTCGTAGCTCGTGAGACTGCAATGCAACAAAGTACTACATCTATGTATGTAGTGAAGTCACAAGGTGAGCGGTGGCATGATGCTAGACAAGAAGTAGTAGATATACAAAGATCTGCCTCCGTGGAAGAGCTTGAGCAATGGTCTAAAGAGGGAATGTTGGATGACGAGGGCTGTTGGCGAAACAAAGAGTTGGATAAATGAAACTGCGTGTAGCCTATTTACAGCCTATGGTTCAAATGGCACATGGCTGGCACATGTTGGAGCTCTAGCGATAACGAAATTGCTTATGCAAGTTTGGGAGCATCCAGAAATTGCCAGCACAGCTAAGAGAGTAATGCAGTCCTGTTTGATCTGTTGGCAGTACAATCCTGGAAAAGGGACACGGACTCTTACAGGATGGTTTGCTACGCCAACTGCACCTTTTGAAGTTTTGCAAATGGATTACATCCAACTTGAGCGCTGTAACAATTTAAAGTACGTTCTAGTGGTGGAATGTGCCCTCAGTAAATGGATAGAGGCATACCCTACGAAGGATAATACAGCTCTTACTACAGCAAAGGTGCTTTTAAGGGAGTTTTTCCCTAGATATGGTGTTTGTAAACTTTTGTGGAGTGACAACAGACCTCATTTTATTGGGCAAGTTGTTGAGTATGTCCTGAAAGGATTAGGGATCAAACAGAAATTCCATGCAGTTTTCCACCCACAATCAGCAGGATTAGTGGAGAAGTATAATGCTACTTTAAAATTGAAATTAGCGAAAATACTGGCTTCCACCTCCTTAAAATGGCCTGATGAACTACCCTTGGCATTGTTGTCCATAGGATCGGTGCCACATTAACGATCTGGGCTTACACCATATGAAGTGGTATGTGGGAGACCGATGAACATTTGGGGAGTTCCTAAGCCACGCCCCATACATGATGTACCTTGTGTTCTGATGAATGATTATTTGGCACAGTTAACTGACTGTTTGATCTCTATCCATCAATTGGTTCGATAAGTTCTTCCTGACAGATCCAAAGGTGAGGCCCATGAACTCCGACCTGGCGACCATGTAATGGTAAAAATATTCGAGAGGTCGAACAGTTTGGAACCGAGGTGGCGAGGACCGGAGCAAGTGCGCCTAGCGACGAGGACAGCAGTTCGAGTGACGAACAGAAAGAATTGGGTCCATAGCACTCACTGAAAGAGAGTGTCTCCTGCCTTGGTGGAACCTGCTGTGCTGAACGACCATCGAAAGATTCTGGAAACAGAGAAAGGTCACGCTATCGCACCTAACAAATGTGAGAAAGTCTTCTCAGACCACACGATCGCTGGAGTATCCCGATACCAACTGAGACCGAGGAAAGAATCTACAGTATTGAAAAAGACTGGTTGAGCTACCACCCTGGGTTGGTGAAACGGAGTGCCGATGTGGCAAGGGGGGGATCAGTCATGCGTAGTCTAGTGACACCCGTCTTGACCCTCGGGAAGAAATCAACGGCTGCCCAGGGAAAAGAGCTCCAAAACTTGTTTTTCAACGACAAACTGATCATGTCTGCAGAGAGATCAACTGTTGCTATTGCTAAAATTAGTGCTAAAAAGATCATTTGTGCTGTAGGCTTTGTTGTTGCTATGGTGGCTATAGCAGTAATAACCTGGTTTGTTGAGAAAGTGGCTCCTGCTTGACAGCTTTTGATCGCCACTACTCCAGTACCAGTTGAGCACCATTACTTTACGCTTCCCTACCATGAGCAGAAGCATCGACAATCCTACCTAAACAACACATTCATTCAGATGCTGCATCACACTCACAATGCCACAAATACTAACGACTGTTGGGTAGGTGGGATGATACCTGCTCGCCAGAAGAAAGGAGGAACACCTTTTATTCCTCTTCCTTTTTCACATAATGGTTCTTGTCAAGCTTGGTTTGCACTTCTGATTGCTTCAAAGAAAGAGACAGTTGGAAGGATTAACTATCATCTTAACAAAGTTTGTTACCCTGATGAAGATGGTTACCCTCAAGCTAAAGGAACTAAATGGGAATGGGAAGAGTATCAACCGGAACAATAATTCTGTACCATACGTTTTCACGAACACAAGAACTATTAAGAACAATGGACCATTTGTAATTTCTCTGACCAGAGCTAAAGCAGATTTATGTATAGAAAATATTGGGAAAATTCGAATAATAATAGTAGTTTTACATCGTCGCATAATACATATTTTTTATGTGGCAATAAGGGATATTATCAACTCCCAATTGGATGGTCCGGGGTATGTTACGTATCCTTCTTGTTACCCCCTGTGTTCCTGGCCCCTCCATTGTAACACCGCGATTTCAAACTATACAATGATATTTCTAAGAATCGATACAAGAGAACAATAAGTACAGATGAGGTTGATCAGACCGACACCACTTTGTAACAATATGTCGACTTTAATTTGGGCTTGTTTTTCTTTGTGGGCGCTGCATTAAACAGCAGAAAGATAAGACGATTGACTAGAGTTGTGGAAGTTGTTAACAGTCAGACAACCATGGCACTTGGGAACATTACAGAGGAGCTACAAGTTGCGAGGATTGTAGCACTCCAAAATCGTATGGTTCTAGATGGGATTTTGGATGATCGAGGTGGTGCATGTCGGATTATCGGTAGCAGCTGTTGTGTCTACATTCCGGATCACTCTCCTTCAGTGTTTGATGCAATCTCTAAATTGCATAAAATTGCAGCAGAAATTCACTCAGAGACTGGTACAAGGACTCTTTCAAGCTGGATGTGGACACTCTTTGTCACTTTGGGCTGGAAGCTACTGGCTATCATCTGTATACTATTGGTGATATTAGTTACATGCTGTGTATGTATACAATGTGGTCCCATGCTTTGTTCCGTGTGCATCACTGCTTGTGCACCTGCTATGAGAAATGTTGTAGAAATAAAAGCCCAACAAATGCAGAATAAAGAGATCACAGAAATATTGTTAATAGATGTACCGGATGCATATTTTGATTACCCCAGATGAACGAATGTCTTCAGTTAATGCTAAAAGTGTTGTCTGTTGTCATTTGGCAGCGATCAGGGTTAGCATCAGCTGAATTCATCTTGTTTTCCGGCAGCCATTTTGTATGTCATGTGCTGCCACGTGCTTACCATGTGCTCTGTCCTACCTTTCTGTTGTCTGCTCTTGTACTCTGCCGAGAGACAGGTTATATTTAGCCTCTTCCACTCTGCACATGCTCAGTTGAGCTTGCAGCTGTCCATGCAGCTGTTACCAGTCTGTAACGGTCAGGATGTGTTTGCTAGAATTAGCAACTGTTAGCTCCTCCCACTTGTTGACTGTACATTTTCTGTATGACCTTATATGTACCTAAAACCTTCTTTTTGTACTTGTACCGCCTTCTTTTGAGCCCCTGCATTGGTATATAAGGACCATGCTCCTTCTGCTCAGTGTGCTACTTCATAGATTACCGAAGGGTGTTGTGTGAATGTAGTTCCACCTCATGAGGTTATTACATACTTTGTTTTATATTCCAGTTTCCGTGCCAACTTCTATCCTATTGGTCTGAGGACTTGTGCAGAGAAGGGGATACCTCTAGCACTGGTAGGCCTTGTTGAGGCCCATCACCACATAGTGACCAGAGAAGGCCCCTAAGGGCTGCAGTACTTATTGTGCCACCCTTAGGGGCCCTGTACTCTGACACACACACACTGCCTTTGCAGGGCGAGTGTCCTGGTGCAGAACTAAACAAAGAGTCGACATGGCGCACATCCCTGTGTGCCATGCCCACAAACCCACTGCCCTGGCATACGTCATGTAAAAGAACAACAGGAGTAAAACCCATAAACCACGTCGGGATGGGTGTAGGATGTGTATAAGAAACAATTCCCAGCAGGTATCAATTTAAGGCAGTTCAATAATGTATGCAGTCAGCATTAAATGCGAAAGAGACAAGGAGACTCATGCGGTTTAAGAGCTTGTAATTCACAAATTCAAAAAGGGCGTTTCACATGGGAATATAGTTAGGCAGCACTGTACAGAGGAAATCATGTGACAACCCGAAGGCACTTGGTGAATAGTGATATATACAATTGGTGAAAAGTGATGATGCAAGTGCTGAACGTGAACAGCGTGAACGGCGCAAGGTGGCCAAGAAATATGTGTTGGCTCAACAAGACTTAGTTTTTAGTCACTTGGGTCATGGTTTCAACATTTTTCAAGAGCCAAAGTCGTTAGATGCGCCATAGAGTTGTGCTGTGATGTCGACGGCGTTTCGATCCCCGTGAGTCAGGATCGTCTTCAGGACAGGGTTGTCGGGTTCAGGAAGTGCTCGTGTGTAAGAGAGAGGCAAGCTGCAGGGTAGTCTGGGTGGGTGCCCAGGAAATAGATATTCTGTCACAGGGAGGTGTGACCACCTCCCAGACAGGGTTTAGTGTATTGCGGCAGGGTGGGGTACTTTGCCAGCACTACTGAGACTGCAAGAAGGGCACGTTTGGTACCCTCCTTGCATACTCCAGTTCAGGGAGCCGTTGGCTCCCGCTCTGGCACGAAACTGGACAAAGGGCATGCGAGTATCCCCCCTCTGTCCAGCCTTTCCTGTCGTAAATATTTAATTTACCGTCTTAATTTCTATGCGGGTAAGTACTTAATCAATAATAACTCAATCAGAAAGAAAAAAACAGAGTCCGTGGTGTTAGAGTTCTTAGGGGTTTTATTCCTTAAAAAGGAATGGTCATGACTGGATATCGGATTCTTACCACCACAGGGGTGTAAGAAGGGATAGAGCATACTTTATTGACATTACATTACTTTTATACTTAATATACACAATAGAAGTCAATGCAGAAGGCGTAACAGCTGAGAGAAACGAGATAAAACACACATGTGGTCATGATACGTAATTAGGAGGCGTGAACTAGGCGTGAACATAGAAGTGTGTGCTAGAAACGTCACAGGTAGGTGTCATAAGTGGGTGGCAACAATAAGCAGAATCTTGCAATGTCAGCAGAAATCTGAGGCCTGGATGCGCGCGCAGCTGCATGACGTGTGATTGACGTGAAGCTGGAGGGTGCTGGGGACTTGACATTTAAACTAACGGAAGGAGACAGAAGTCTGGCATGTCAGATCAACTTGTGCTTCTATCATATCTGATATCTGATGTTTAGGAACTGAACTATCTGGGCGGAAAGGTCTCTGGGGCAGAAGCTATTCTATACTGACTGTGAGTGCGTGTATAAGCGCCTAAGTGTCTGCATGAGAAGCGTGGGGGCATGGGCCTTCCATGGTAGCGTGGTAACAGAGGCTATGAATTACTTGCACAGAGACAGTAAGGCCTGGCCCTTTTGCTCTGCAGCTGGGGGAATGTTTACTTAAACTAGTACGATTTAGAAAAGGGGGTGGTGATGAACAGAGTGTCTGAGTTAAACAGACCACTCTTACCCAGTCCAAAGATCAGGGCTTGATCCATCACCGTTATTTATCTCACTGCCCCATCCCAGCTCAGAACCTGGCTATATGCAAATCAGTCTGTCCCTGGCCCAGTGCATCATGGGAACAGGGCAGACTAAACTACCAAGCCAATTCTTCACCAGAAAGGAGACAAGCTACCGGGGACCGGTTTCTGGCATTTCAGCCTTCTTCGGCCCGGCTTGCTTGAATCCTGATGGAGCAGTGAGAAAGGGACTCATGTCTGAGTATACCCTGCCACACCTATAGTGGCCAAAAACGATTTAGAAAAGGGGGTGGTGATGAACAGAGTGTCTGAGTTAAACAGACCACTCTTACCCAGTCCAAAGATCAGGGCTTGATCCATCACCGTTATTTATCTCACTGCCCCATCCCAGCTCAGAACCTGGCTATATGCAAATCAGTCTGTCCCTGGCCCAGTGCATCATGGGAACAGGGCAGACTAAACTACCAAGCCAATTCTTCACCAGAAAGGAGACAAGCTACCGGGGACCGGTTTCTGGCATTTCAGCCTTCTTCGGCCCGGCTTGCTTGAATCCTGATGGAGCAGTGAGAAAGGGACTCATGTCTGAGTATACCCTGCCACACCTATAGTGGCCAAAAACGATTTAGAAAAGGGGGTGGTGATGAACAGAGTGTCTGAGTTAAACAGACCACTCTTACCCAGTCCAAAGATCAGGGCTTGATCCATCACCGTTATTTATCTCACTGCCCCATCCCAGCTCAGAACCTGGCTATATGCAAATCAGTCTGTCCCTGGCCCAGTGCATCATGGGAACAGGGCAGACTAAACTACCAAGCCAATTCTTCACCAGAAAGGAGACAAGCTACCGGGGACCCTTGCTCATTGCACCATCAGGATTCAAGCAAACCGGGCCGAAGACGGCTGTAATGCCAGAAACCGGTCCACGGGAGCTTGTTTCCTTCCCAGTGTAAGAATTGGCTTCTGTAGTTTGGTTTGTCCTGTTCCCATCATGCACTGGGACAGGAACAGACTAATTTGCATACAGCCAGGTTCTGAAACTGGGATGGTGCAGTGAGCTAAAAAACGGTGTTGGATCTAGCCCTGATCTTTTGACTGGGTGAGAGCTTTCTGCTTTATTCAGAGACTCTGTCCCTCACCACCCCTTTTTGTAAATATTTTTGTCCACCCTAAGCGTGGAAGGGTATTCTCAGATGTGAGACCCTTGCTCATTGCACCATCAGGATTCAAGCAAACCGGGCCGAAGACGGCTGTAATGCCAGAAACCGGTCCCCGGGAGCTTGTTTCCTTCCCAGTGTAAGAATTGGCTTCTGTAGTTTGGTTTGTCCGGTTCCCATCATGCACTGGGACAGGAACAGACTAATTTGCATACAGCCAGGTTCTGAAACTGGGATGGTGCAGTGAGCTAAAAAACAGTGTTGGATCTAGCCCTGATCTTTTGACTGGGTGAGAGCTTTCTGCTTAATTCAGAGACTCTGTCCCTCACCACCCCTTTTTGTAAATATTTTTGTCCACCCTAAGCGTGGAAGGGTATTCTCAGATGTGAGACCCTTGCTCATTGCACCATCAGGATTCAAGCAAACCGGGCCGAAGACGGCTGTAATGCCAGAAACTGGTCCCCGGGAGCTTGTTTCCTTCCCAGTGTAAGAATTGGCTTCTGTAGTTTGGTTTGTCCTGTTCCCATCATGCACTGGGACAGGAACAGACTAATTTGCATACAGCCAGGTCCTGAAACTGGGATGGTGCAGTGAGCTAAAAAACGGTGTTGGATCTAGCCCTGATCTTTTGACTGGGTGAGAGCTTTCTGCTTAATTCAGAGACTCTGTCCCTCACCACCCCTTTTTGTAAATATTTTTGTCCACCCTAAGCGTGGAAGGGTATTCTCAGATGTGAGACCCTTGCTCATTGCACCATCAGGATTCAAGCAAACCGGGCCGAAGACGGCTGTAATGCCAGAAACCGGTCCCCGGGAGCTTGTTTCCTTCCCAGTGTAAGAATTGGCTTCTGTAGTTTGGTTTGTCCTGTTCCCATCATGCACTGGGACAGGAACAGACTAATTTGCATACAGCCAGGTTCTGAAACTGGGATGGTGCAGTGAGCTAAAAAACGGTGTTGGATCTAGCCCTGATCTTTTGACTGGGTGAGAGCTTTCTGCTTAATTCAGAGACTCTGTCCCTCACCACCCCTTTTTGTAAATATTTTTGTCCACCCTAAGCGTGGAAGGGTATTCTCAGATGTGAGACCCTTGCTCATTGCACCATCAGGATTCAAGCAAACCGGGCCGAAGACGGCTGTAATGCCAGAAACCGGTCCCCGGGAGCTTGTTTCCTTCCCAGTGTAAGAATTGGCTTCTGTAGTTTGGTTTGTCCTGTTCCCATCATGCACTGGGACAGGAACAGACTAATTTGCATACAGCCAGGTTCTGAAACTGGGATGGTGCAGTGAGATAAAAAACGGTGTTGGATCTAGCCCTGATCTTTTGACTGGGTGAGAGCTTTCTGCTTAATTCAGAGACTCTGTCCCTCACCACCCCTTTTTGTAAATATTTTTGTCCACCCTAAGCGTGGAAGGGTATTCTCAGATGTGAGACCCTTGCTCATTGCACCATCAGGATTCAAGCAAACCGGGCCGAAGACGGCTGTAATGCCAGAAACCGGTCCCCGGGAGCTTGTTTCCTTCCCAGTGTAAGAATTGGCTTCTGTAGTTTGGTTTGTCCTGTTCCCATCATGCACTGGGACAGGAACAGACTAATTTGCATACAGCCAGGTTCTGAAACTGGGATGGTGCAGTGAGCTAAAAAACGGTGTTGGATCTAGCCCTGATCTTTTGACTGGGTGAGAGCTTTCTGCTTAATTCAGAGACTCTGTCCCTCACCACCCCTTTTTGTAAATATTTTTGTCCACCCTAAGCGTGGAAGGGTATTCTCAGATGTGAGACCCTTGCTCATTGCACCATCAGGATTCAAGCAAACCGGGCCGAAGACGGCTGTAATGCCAGAAACCGGTCCCCGGGAGCTTGTTTCCTTCCCAGTGTAAGAATTGGCTTCTGTAGTTTGGTTTGTCCTGTTCCCATCATGCACTGGGACAGGAACAGACTAATTTGCATACAGCCAGGTTCTGAAACTGGGATGGTGCAGTGAGCTAAAAAACGGTGTTGGATCTAGCCCTGATCTTTTGACTGGGTGAGAGCTTTCTGCTTAATTCAGAGACTCTGTCCCTCACCACCCCTTTTTGTAAATATTTTTGTCCACCCTAAGCGTGGACGGGTATTCTCAGATGTGAGACCCTTGCTCATTGCACCATCAGGATTCAAGCAAACCGGGCCGAAGACGGCTGTAATGCCAGAAACCGGTCCCCGGGAGCTTGTTTCCTTCCCAGTGTAAGAATTGGCTTCTGTAGTTTGGTTTGTCCTGTTCCCATCATGCACTGGGACAGGAACAGACTAATTTGCATACAGCCAGGTTCTGAAACTGGGATGGTGCAGTGAGCTAAAAAACGGTGTTGGATCTAGCCCTGATCTTTTGACTGGGTGAGAGCTTTCTGCTTAATTCAGAGACTCTGTCCCTCACCACCCCTTTTTGTAAATATTTTTGTCCACCCTAAGCGTGGAAGGGTATTCTCAGATGTGAGACCCTTGCTCATTGCACCATCAGGATTCAAGCAAACCGGGCCGAAGACGGCTGTAATGCCAGAAACCGGTCCCCGGGAGCTTGTTTCCTTCCCAGTGTAAGAATTGGCTTCTGTAGTTTGGTTTGTCCTGTTCCCATCATGCACTGGGACAGGAACAGACTAATTTGCATACAGCCAGGTTCTGAAACTGGGATGGTGCAGTGAGCTAAAAAACGGTGTTGGATCTAGCCCTGATCTTTTGACTGGGTGAGAGCTTTCTGCTTAATTCAGAGACTCTGTCCCTCACCACCCCTTTTTGTAAATATTTTTGTCCACCCTAAGCGTGGAAGGGTATTCTCAGATGTGAGACCCTTGCTCATTGCACCATCAGGATTCAAGCAAACCGGGCCGAAGACGGCTGTAATGCCAGAAACCGGTCCCCGGGAGCTTGTTTCCTTCCCAGTGTAAGAATTGGCTTCTGTAGTTTGGTTTGTCCTGTTCCCATCATGCACTGGGACAGGAACAGACTAATTTGCATACAGCCAGGTTCTGAAACTGGGATGGTGCAGTGAGCTAAAAAACGGTGTTGGATCTAGCCCTGATCTTTTGACTGGGTGAGAGCTTTCTGCTTAATTCAGAGACTCTGTCCCTCACCACCCCTTTTTGTAAATACTTAAACTAGTAGGCAGGAATGCATCTTCGGAGAGGGAAACAGATAACTCGAAGGTTGAATTCATTCTTGGCAGGCAGCAGGCTGAGCTAAGCGCGGTGGGCCGCGCTGAAAGTAAGGCAGAGTTCACAGGTACGGGGGCAGCCTGGGCAGCCTGGGCTTTCAGAGTCAGAAGGCAGGAAAAAGCTCGATGGCAGAATTCCGGGCCTACTTTGCCAGAGCTGAAAAACGTGTAAAGTACACCACAAAACGTTGGCATGGCATACTTAGGAACGGACTATTCAACCCATTCAGGGTGGGTCTGAAAGAGGACATGTTAACGTTGGACGCAAATGTATTTGCGTCTTCATAGCTGGCACAGGAGGGAAGTTACATGCACTTTAAACTCGTACATGGAGACGGTGGGGTACACGATAGGGAACATAACTTGACCAAAAATTTATATTTCCTCATTCCCTCCTTGTTCCCTACAGACCCTTCATGATATCTCGATCATCATGAATTGATCAGTCTGTTCTTGTAACATCATTTGTTCGTCTCTCTTCCGTTGTCTGTTTGAGAGAAAACTGGAATGTTCAATGCACGATGTGGCGCACAGTCCACATATCGCCGGCCCACACTGTAGGCACAAACAGCAACTGAATACTATGACAAGGGCAATGCCTAGGAAGGATAGGATCTTCCATCCCCAAGCGGTCAACGTTGTCCAGAACCAACCGGACCAAGTCCAGGTGCCTGGATTCTGATGTATTAAACTTGCAATTTTGTGAAGACGTGTAATAGCTTTGTATACAGATGGCGCGTTTTCTGGAATGAAAACACAGCAACTTGACCCGATGACCTTACAAGCTCCACCTCTATCTGCCAAGATGACGTCAATAACAAGACGATTTTGAAGGACAACAATCCGCATAGCAGACTGCTCCTCTGTTAAGTTACCTAGGGCGGAGGCAGTTTCATGTACTACTGCTTCAAGTGTTCTAGTTAGTCTACGTATTAATTTACTGTTTTGGACGGGGCCTGTGAAGAAAAAGAATCCTTTATTAAAATCTGTGTATTGCTCCCATGCCGTTTCAGTATAGTCGACAATCGGGAGGTCTCTTCGGAATCTATCTTTTACTAGATTTGTATTTCTATGATAATCAGGAGGAGCTAGGAAAACAGGGGGCAGGAGAAAAGCAATGTAACAGGTACCATCCCAATCTGGAGGTAAACGTATGTATGCGGTATGGCCACAAACAAAGTAGGAATGACGTGTAGCTCGAAATGAGGACCTACCCTCATCAGTGAATTCGACCACAGTAGTACATTTACTATGACCTAAGTGTACTGAACCTTTCTTTCTAACACAAAGATGACCAGTGACTGGTAATACTGACATAGCGGGAAGAATGGGTGCAGCTTCGGACTCAATAGTAAGGATCATGAGGTTAACTGTGTAATTACCTAATCCATATACTTCGTTTTCTAGATCAGTTCCTATTCTAACGGATCGTCCACTTTTATCAGGGTAACAGACGTCGAACAGAACTGAATTCAGGCTTCCCCAAACCCAGCCCCTTTCGCGGGTAACAGCAATATCAGAATCTAAAGAATTAATCAATCTACTCCATGCACCACAGGAGCCATTGTGAGTGAACGGATATGGAAAGAGGGGTAGAACTCCCTTGTATTTCTGATGGGGAGGGAGTCGGCCACATATCCAACAGTTTGTAGCATTGCTCGTCTGATGGGAGTGATGTAACATGCTAATGAATGTGTTGTTGCGCAGCGCAAGTCTGTAAGACAATTCGTGAGGGGGTAATGTACTAAAAGAATGTTCAGCAGAAACATTGTAAGCAGATTGTTCACGCTTGAAAATAGGGTAATAGATAGGAAGCAGTATACTTGCAACAATAATCAGAAGACTTAGAAAAAACATAATTAATAATGTCACTATACAGTGACTACGCAGTGATTTGCAATAGGTACGTTTCTTGAATTGTCTCTCTCTCTCTCTATCTCGATCTAGGGGATACATGTCAGAAACTATTTAACCGATTCACCTAGGGGAGGACTTAAACAATTAAACTGTCTGACTTGCTAGATCGAAGTTTCTGTTTATACTCCTCTTGGGGAGTTTTCTCTCGTTCGGGAACCTTAAAGTCACTAGGTTTAATACAGTCTTTGGTGGGGGTGGACGAGTCAGGGTCTGGTTTCAGTTCGTTGCATTGTTTAATTTGACTCATGTGGATCCACCCCTTTCTGCCCTCCACCTTTACTGCGGTCCTCGTAGTAAGAAGGACGGTCTTCGGCGCTTTCCAGCGGGGCTCCAGCGGACTTTTCCTGTCGAAGTTCCTAATTAAGACCAGGTCGCCAGGACGGACATCATGCGGCTTTACATCAGTGTTGTCAGGAAAAGCTGCGGCAACCTGTGAACGACATGATTGGAGTGCAGACATCAAGGAGGCAAGGTAATCTGTCAACATGTTACAATCAACATCAGTAATTTTCTTAGGAATGGGCGTCCCCCACATATTCGGTGGTCTGCCAAAGACCACTTCGTACGGGGATAGTCCTGATCTCGAGTGGGCAACCATTCTTATGTAGAACAGTGCAACTGGCAGGGCGACTATCCAGTCGACCCCTTTCTCCTGGCATATTTTAGCAAGGCGGGTCTTTAGTGTCTGGTTATGCCTCTCTACAAGGCCTGCGGCTTCGGGATGTCGGACACAATGGAATCTCCACTGATATCCTAGCAGAAGGAAGACATGCTTCATGAGTTCGGATGAGAACGGCTGTCCGTTATCTGAGTACACGACACGAGGCAGGCCGTACCGTGGGAAGAATTCTCGAACCAGCTGCCTGGCAGTGGTCGGAGCAGTGTAGTCTGGGACTGGATATGCTTCGGTCCAACGAGAAAGTGCACAAACAACTACAAGGACATATTTGAATCCTCGACAACGGTCCATCTGGATATAATCCATCTGGAGGACTTCAAAAGGGTGATCGGGAGGATGAAATCCACCTTGCTCTACAGGAACGCTTTTACCTGGATTGAACTGACAACAGATCATGCAAGTACGCACTTTCTGTTTTGCTGCTGCTCGTAAGTGTTTGTACCAGAGATTCTGTAAACTGTCTAACATAGCTTTTTCTCCTAGATGTGCAGGACTATGTGCTGTATTTATCATGCTTTGGACCATTGAGTCAGGGAGGAACCATGTAGATTTTCCCTTTGTGACCCATCCTTGATCTGTCTGGATCCCTCCTAGTTCAGTCCATTTCTTTATTTCATCTGCAGTAGCATGTGTCTGAATATCGATTACATCTAGGGTGGGATCCCTGACTGTCATACACTGTGTCGGTACTATTGTCTTTGTCACATCAGTAGTCTGGGTGTGAGTCAATGCTGTATGTTTTGCTGTCTGGTCTGCCAGGTCGTTACCCTGGGAAACAGAATCTGTAACCTTAGTATGTGCTTTACACGGTAAACATCGTTTACAACGATGTTTTCACAACGCGGTACCTTTACACCGCGGCTGTGACAACGCAAGTCGTTACCACGACTTGCGCTGGAGGGCGCTCAAGGTCTAAAAATAGTTAATTTACTATCCTAACACCTTCCCTAGGGTCCACAGGGACTGGTGTTAGAATAGTAAATTAAACTATTCGAAATCCGCGCCCCCCAACGCAAGTCGTGGTAACGACTTGCGTTGTCACGGCCGCGTTGTAAAGGTATGCGTTGTGACGGTACGCGTTGTACCGTCATATATCCGCTTTACACTTCATGACTGATATGCCCGAGGGCAAATGTATTGCTTCTAACAGTGCTTGAATGAGGGAACCGTGTTGGATCTTGGCACCATGAGAGGTCAAGAAACCTCTTTCTTGCCATAACATGCCGAAGTCGTGTACGACTCCGAACGCATAGCGGGAATCAGTGTATATGTTAACATTTCTGTTCTTGGCTAGAATACAAGCTCGGGTCAGAGCGATGAGCTCCGCCGCTTGAGCAGACAATGTGTCAATACGATGTGTTTCTTTAACTTCAGTTTCAGTGGTCACTGCATATGCGGCCACTAATTCTCCTGTACTTGTTCTCATGCATGAACCGTCCACATAAAGTGTCAGGTCTGGATTTTCCAGTGGAACATCTGTTAGATCTCGTCGAGGCTTTGTTACCGTACTGATGATCTCTATGCAATCATGCGGGGTTGGATCTGTCATAATTGTAGGTAATAATGTTGCGGGGTTCAGAATGCTACAGCGTTTGATTTCTATGTGTGCCTGGAATAGTGTCAATTCATAACCTGTCAGTCGTGCTATAGTCAAGTGTTGAGTCTGGGTTCTGTTTAAAAGAACCTCTACAGAATGTGGAACTTGAACTGTTAATGGATGTCCTAAAACAATTGAGTCGCTCTGTCTGATTGCTAGCGCTGTTGCTGCTACTGACTTCAAGCACGCAGGGAGTGCCTGAGCTACTGAATCCAATGTACTTGAAAAATAAGCGCAAGGCTTATGTGAACCTGCTTGATCTTGAGTGAGGACAGACAATGCTGTGCCATCACGTTCTGTAACAAAAAGTGTAAAAGGTTTGCTGTAACATGGTGTCGCTAGAACTGGTGCTTGGCATAAAGCTTTCTTTAATTCTTCAAAAGCCTGTGTATGTTCCTGATTCCAAGGAAGGGCAGTCGAAGTCGCTGCCTCCTGTGTCGTTAACTGAATGAGGGGTTTAGCTAGAAATGCATACTGGGGGATCCATTGTCTGCAGTACGAGGTGAGGCCTATGAAGGCCCGCACTTCCTTTTGTGTCTGGGGTTGTGGCATATTTACAATTAACTGAATGCGATCGGGAGTGAGCTGTCTCCCCACTTTGGACAGCAAGTGACCCAAGTACACAACTTGCTGAACACAGAATTGTAGCTTCGAAGGAGACACCTTGTGTCCCTTGTCGGCCAGAAAATGTAAAACTGTCAGTGATGCTTGTTCACATTCGGGCTCACTTCGTGCGGTGATCAGCAGATCATCGACGTATTGCAGTAAAGCGGTGTTAACTGGCATTGTGATACAATCAAGTTGTCTTTTCAGTGCTTGGCTATAGATGCTGGGGCTTTCTGTGAATCCTTGAGGTGCGCGTGAAAATTTGAAACTTCGTCCATTTAAACTGAATCCGAAGAGATATTGGCTCTCTGGATCAATAGGTACACTGAAGAAGGCGTTCTTGAGGTCAATTACAGTAAAGAACGTTGCTTCTGAATCAATAGCCGTCAATAAGGATGAGATGTCGGGAACCACAGGGTACTGTGGAATAATGCATTTATTCAGTTCTCTTAAACCAATCACCAGCCGATATACTGGCGGTGCATTGGGATCAGTACGTTTAAGAATCAGAATGATGGGTGAATTACAGATATTGGAATCGGTTTCTACAACCACTCCTTGGGCAATGAGCTCTTCAATGATTTCCAGTAAAGCCACTACAGCATCGGGTGGTAACTTGTACTGTCTGATTCTGGGTAAAACTACACCTGGTTTGAGTGTAACACGGTATGGTGTAATGTGCATACAACCTACATCAGTTGGGCCTTTTGCCCACAGGTGATCTGGTACATTTTTCAATCTGACATCAAACTCATGTAACACATAATGTCCCTTAAAGTCTCTCAAGAAAAGTCTAACTCCTTCCGGGGAACAGCAGATCACGGCTCCTAGAGCCTTCAATGTTTTTATTCCTAACAGATTTTCTGGACATGATTTCGTGAGTAATAGGTCTGTAACACGTGATAATGGACCCACAGCCAGGGGAACTGGTTTCGATACCTCATTTACAATAGGCTGTCCTGAAAAACCAAGGGAAACATTCTGTGAGCCTGAGAGGGGTGCCCCTGGGACTTCATCATGGCTGATTGTGGTGCGACTTGCCCCTGTGTCAATTAGAAACTTTCTGTCTTTTCCCAATACTTGACTATGTACATAAGGACCCTCTTGATCTACAGGAATCTCAATAAGAGGCAAGCCACCCTCCCTCTCTAGGCTGTTTCATGTATATCGCGGATAATCGGGGTAAGCGGACTGGGCATATTGGTACATCTGTTGTGAAACTTGCTGAGTTGCGGCTATGGGCTGTGGCTGTGATACCGCTACTGTCTGCGCTGCATGTGATGAAGCATGCATAGGCTGCGTATTCTGCATGGGCTGTACGTTCTGTGAAGTCTGTTGATGACCATGATCTTGTCTAGGTGGATGTGGTCTTTCTTTAGTTTTACCTGTCGCTATGTTATGTTTCAGAACTGGGCATTCATGTACGTAGTGACCTGGCTGCTTGCAATAGTTGCATGTCCCTTTAACGGGAGCTGTGGCGTGACCTGTCTGGCTCGCACCCTTTCTCTGACCGTCGGCTGGAACCGACTGGGCTACTAACATTTTCATTTTCGTGTCTTTCATGCGTTTCTGTTCCTGATCTTGTTCTTCTCTAATTCTGTTCTGATGGTATTGTAGCATCTGTAACATCTGGGATGGCGTATTTGCCTGCCAAGTACTTTCAACTTTGTACACGCGGTTCTTAACTAATGGCAGGGAATTCTCGACTAATTTTGATACAAAAAGATGCGGGTATGACTCACTACTTGGTTTAAGGCCACTATTAATAATGAAACATTTCTCGAATCTTGAATAGAAGTCACTAGTATCTTCATCGTGTTTCTGTTTACAGGACGAGATGGCGTCCCAATCTTCCTTTCTAGTTGTCAATAATCTTGGCAGAACCTGTACTATTAAACCTGGTAATGCTTTAGTTTTCTCCCCAAGGCCTACCCCTGGGACACGTTTTTTCTCTTCGTCTTCTATTTCTGTCCATACAATCTTTTTCTCTCCCACCTCCCATTCTTTTTCCTTGAGTTTCTCGTAGATGCCCGTGGGCAGCAGTACCTTTAACATTTTCATGATATCTTCATATGTGTAATCCCCCATCAGTAACATGTCTTTAAGTTCTCTGTGAAAACCTGCAGGGTCTTTATCATGACACGGTACTAGTTTCTTCATTTCTAACAGTTCTAACTTCGTCAGAGGCGTGTGTACATACACACGTTTCAAGGTATGATCCTCACCCATAACTGGATGCACTTCTCGTAAGGGGTTCTGACTTTCAATGCCATGCAGACGTTCCATATGATACATTTTTCTTTCTGGGGGCGGAGCGGGAACATATTCGGAGCTTACGAAAGTGTTATATCTGTGTCGTTGTTCTAGAATTATTTGAATTAATTTGGTGCTTAAACCTCTCCATCTATCCATGAGTAGTGCTTCTAATGTATCGTGTAAGGGACCTGGATCAGAGTGTTGGTTTCTGTATAACGTGAGGAGGTGCTGAATCATGTATACACCTGCTAATTTCTGTTCGTCTGGGGAAAGGTTCAGGAATGTCTGTGCTACGGTGTCATCATTGTATATATTCGGGTTGTCAGCCCATAGTACAGCTGACCGAGCTAGTTCTTGTTCATCCATAGAATTGAGTACATGGTACCCCATTCGTTCTCGAAGCCTTTTATCAGTCTCCTGGAACTGATGTTCAGGAGAATTCGGTTTTGTTATGCCAGAGAGAAAAACTCTCTTGCTTTCTGGACGAATGCCTTTCCTAAGGTAAGCTCCCTTACCTACATATGCTATCGTATCTGTAGTCTTTTCTGGATCTTCAGGTTCTTCCTCCTCCTCGGAGGAGGCATTCTCTTTTTCTTTTTTGTGTATCTCTATTACTTCTTTTCTTATTTTCTTGTACATACTGGCTATGCAACCCCCTTTATCATGCTTTCCTTCAGATATATTTTGACCCCACTTGTTGAGTCCATCTAATTCATCCTGGTCTGTCTCAGGCCTGTCTCGTTCTCTTATTAAGCAATTTATGAAAAAACGTAGTAGATACGCTTGAGTGTCAACTTTCTGATATGCCATGGCTTCCTTAATACTGTCAGGGTCTTCCCCAGTTCGGACAAAATTGTATATTCTATCTAGGTACTCTTTCATTCCTGGGAAGTACAGTAGGTAATCTGTAGCTTGTCATAAGCGTAGTGATGCTATAAACATCCTATCATCTTTACCGGGTACTGGGTCGTATCTGCAAACTTGAAGTGGTTCTTTAAGTGGGTCGAGGCGGGGTGAGTGGAGCATAAAGGGCTTCTGCAAGTGTAATCTACGTGTTGGCGGCGGGGTCTGGGGACCCCCGGACGCACCTCCTGAGGCTGAAGCTTGAGCGTTATCTCTTTGTGGAGTCCGTATCGGTACTTGAATTTGTCTTTTAGTAGGATCAGGTAGAAGCGGTTTCGGTAGATTAATTTTAGGTGCGGGAAGTGGTGGAGGTGGTGGAACAGGGGGAATCTGTCGGGCGGGGCAACCTTGTTGTGGTACTGGCGGAATATGATCTTGGGGCGGGTTACCACCCCCGTCCCCGTCGTTAGGCAGGGCGCGGACAGGCAGATTGGTGTAAGCGGGGGCTACATCCTCTAGATAGGAATTCAGGAATATGTCTTTAGTGGTCCTGTGAGTTACTTTAGTTGGAATTAATGGTGGCGGCAGATTTTTCGGTATTTCTGAAGTGGCTTCAGGCGAACCTTCGGCCACAAGATACATACCATTTACAAGATTGTTTCGTGCGCGGTCTATTTGCTCTGATTTTACTCGAATCCCTTCAGTAACTAATTCGTTTTCTTGAGCTTTATCTGATTCTTTAAGTCTGTCTTCTCTACGGAGTGCTTTTTCTGTACGCTTATGTGATTCCTTACGCCAAAATTCTATGGCGTCTTTCTGAGATTGTCTGGCTTTCTTTTTCCATAATGCTTCTTCTACCTTCAAGATGCACTCGGCATCCCATGTTCCGGTAACGGGCCATCTGTGTCTCTCATCTAGATGCTTAGTATAATCGGCCCATAAATCTAGATACAGTATGGCGTCTATGCCATGTTTATGGTACATGAAATTTCCAGGAGTGTCCCTAGGGGGGATAGGAATTTCTTCCTCTAGCATCCCTTTCCTAGTTCCTATCTGCTTTAATTTGTTGAAAAACAGCATCTTGTTCACTTAATACTGAATGCTCAATCCTTGCTATTTAATACTGAATACAGCTAGTTACACAAGAACACAATAATGTACATAAAACAGTCACTCATACAACGACATTGATCACATGTAAAAAGACATTTAAAAACACTTATTACTACCCCCTATACCGGATGTACTGCTAAACAGTGCAAGAACTTGAATCATCGGATATACTGCTAAACAGTACAGATACACTGTCTAAAACAGTGCAGACCGGACTTGTGTACCCAAACCCGTCTAGATACGTCCCAGCAATGGTACTCACCGGGAAGCACGGAAAACAGAAGGCCTCGAAAAACTCGACTGGACTGGACCGGACTCGACTCGACTCGACACGTGGATACTTCGGAAAACTGGTGGGCCTCTTGACACCTCGGACCTTGCTTCTTTCGGCTAGGCTCTGGTCGGGATCCTCCGCGCTCCTCACCGCCTCGTCTGGGTGCTAATTGCAGTCTTCGTCACCTCCGTGGGCCAGAGGGAGATACAGGAAATCCTGCCGGTACGCGTAGGTTCCGTCTAACTGATGGCAGGGGACAGAGTTTACAACGCACCAACCGGCGCGTGAGGTGGGGGAGGGGTCCCTATTCGGGCGCCAAAATGTCGTAAATATTTAATTTACCGTCTTAATTTCTATGCGGGTAAGTACTTAATCAATAATAACTCAATCAGAAAGAAAAAAACAGAGTCCGTGGTGTTAGAGTTCTTAGGGGTTTTATTCCTTAAAAAGGAATGGTCATGACTGGATATTGGATTCTTACCACCACAGGGGTGTAAGAAGGGATAGAGCATACTTTATTGACATTACATTACTTTTATACTTAATATACACAATAGAAGTCAATGCAGAAGGCGTAACAGCTGAGAGAAACGAGATAAAACACACACGTGGTCATGATACGTAATTAGGAGGCGTGAACTAGGCGTGAACATAGAAGTGTGTGCTAGAAACGTCACAGGTAGGTGTCATAAGTGGGTGGCAACAATAAGCAGAATCTTGCAATGTCAGCAGAAATCTGAGGCCTGGATGCGCGCGCAGCTGCATGACGTGTGATTGACGTGAAGCTGGAGGGTGCTGGGGACTTGACATTTAAACTAACGGAAAGAGACAGAAGTCTGGCATGTCAGATCAACTTGTGCTTCTATCATATCTGATACCTGATGTTTAGGAACTGAACTATCTGGGCGGAAAGGTCTCTGGGGCAGAAGCTATTCTATACTGACTGTGAGTGCGTGTATAAGCGCCTAAGTGTCTGTATGAGAAGCGTGGGGGCATGGGCCTTCCATGGTAGCGTGGTAACAGAGGCTATGAATTACTTGCACAGAGACAGTAAGGCCTGGCCCTTTTGTTCTGCAGCTGGGGGAATGTTTACTTAAACTAGTAGGCAGGAATGCATCTTCGGAGAGGGAAACAGATAACTCGAAGGTTGAATTCATTCTTGGCAGGCAGCAGGCTGAGCTAAGCGCGGTGGGCCGCGCTGAAAGTAAGGCAGAGTTCACAGGTACGGGGGCAGCCTGGGCAGCCTGGGCTTTCAGAGTCACAAGGCAGGAAAAAGCTCGATGGCAGAATTCCGGGCCTACTTTGCCAGAGCTGAAAAACGTGTAAAGTACACCACAAAACGTTGGCATGGCATACTTAGGAACGGACTATTCAACCCATTCAGGGTGGGTCTGAAAGAGGACATGTTAACGTTGGACGCAAATGTATTTGCGTCTTCATAGCTGGCACAGGAGGGAAGTTACATGCACTTTAAACTCGTACATGGAGACGGTGGGGTACACGATAGGGAACATAACTTGACCAAAAATTTATATTTCCTCATTCCTCTCGGAGGGACCCCTGAATCGTCCCAACCCTTTCCTAAGGGTACTTAAGGGCTTACCTGTGGGTGGATCCCTAGATTTGTCATGGGACAAGATCCAGATCACACACCACTTCAGATTTTGGCTGATCAAGGTGGTGCATGTCGGATCATCGGTAGCAGCTGTTTTGTCTACATTCCGGATCACTCTCCTTCAGTGTTTGATGCAATCTCTAAATTGCATAAAATTGAGGCAGAAATTCACTCAGAGACTGGTACAAGGATTCTTTCAAGCTGGATGTGGACACTCTTTATCACTTTGGGCTAGAAGCTACTGGCTATCATTTGTATACTATTGGTGATATTATTTACATGCTGTGTATGTATACAATGTGGTCCCATGCTTTGTTCCGTTTGCATCACTGCTTGTGCACCTGCTAAGAGAAATGTTGTAGAAATAAAAGCCCAACAAATGCAGAATAAAGAGATCACCGAAATATTGTTAATAGATGTACCGGATGCATATTTTGATTACCCCAGATGAATGAATGTCTTCAGTTAATGCTAAAAGTGTTGTCTGTTGTAATTTGGCAGCGATCAGGGTTAGCATCAGCTGAATTCATCTTGTTTACCGGCAGCCATTTTGTATGTCATGTGCTGCCACGTGCTCACCATGTGCTCTGTCCTACCTTTCTGTTGTCTGCTCTTGTACTCTGCCGAGAGACAGGTTATATTTAGCCTCTTCCACTCTGCACATGCTCAGTTGAGCTTGCAGCTGTCCATGCAGCTGTTACCAGTCTGTAACTGTCAGGATGTGTTTGCTAGAATTAGCAACTGTTAGCTCCTCCCACTTGTTGACTGTACATTTTCTGTATGACCTTATATGTACCTAAAACCTTCTTTTTGTACTTGTACCGCCTTCTTTTGAGCCCCTGCATTGGTATATAAGGACCATGCTCCTTCTGCTCAGTGTGCTACTTCATAGATTACCGAAAGGTGTTGTGTGAATGTAGTTCCACCTCATGAGGTTATTA
Organism: Lissotriton vulgaris; assembly: GCF_964263255.1. Taxonomy (NCBI): domain Eukaryota; kingdom Metazoa; phylum Chordata; class Amphibia; order Caudata; family Salamandridae; genus Lissotriton; species Lissotriton vulgaris. The sequence continues at coordinate 41,799 of NW_028252455.1, forward strand.
AATACTTTGTTTTATATTCCAGTTTCCGTGCCAACTTCTATCCTATTGGTCTGAGGACTTGTGCAGAGAAGGGGATACCCCTAGCACTGGTAGGCCTTGTTGAGGCCCATCACCACATAGTGGCCAGAGAAGACCCCTAAGGGCTGCAGTACTTATTGTGCCACCCTTAGGGGCCCTGTACTCTGACACACACACACTGCCTTTGCAGGGCGAGTGTCCTGGTGCAGAACTAAACAAAGAGTCGACATGGCGCACATCCCTGTGTGCCATGCCCACAAACCCACTGCCCTGGCATACGTCATGTAAAAGAACAACAGGAGTAAAACCCATAAACCACGTCGGGATGGGTGTAGGATGTGTATAAGAAACAATTCCCAGCAGGTATCAATTTAAGGCAGTTCAATAATGTATGCAGTCAGCATTACATGCGAAAGAGACAAGGAGACTCATGCGGTTTAAGAGCTTGTAATTCACAAATTCAAAAAGGGCGTTTCACATGGGAATAAGGTTAGGCAGCACTGTACAGAGGAAATCATCTGACAACCCGAAGGCACTTGGTGAATAGTGATATATACAATTGGTGAAAAGTGATGATGCAAGTGCTGAACGTGAACAGCGTGAACGGCGCAAGGTGACAAAGAAATATGTGTTGGCTCAACAAGACTTAGTTTTTAGTCACTTAGGTCATGGTTTCAACATTTTTCAAGAGCCAAAGTCGTTAGATGCGCCATAGAGTTGTGCTGTGATGTCGACGGCGTTTCGATCCCCGTGAGTCAGGATCGTCTTCAGGACAGGGTTGTCGGGTTCAGGAAGTGCTCGTGTGTAAGAGAGAGGCAAGCTGCAGGGTAGTCTGGGTGGGTGCCCAGGAAATAGATATTCTGTCACAGGGAGGTGTGACCACCTCCCAGACAGGGTTTAGTGTATTGCGGCAGGGTGGGGTACTTTGCCAGCACTACTGAGACTGCAAGAAGGGCACATTTGGTACCCTCCTTGCATACTCCAGTTCAGGGAGCCGTTGGCTCCCGCTCTGGCACGAAACTGGACAAAGGGCATGCGAGTATCCCCCCACTGTCCAGCCTTTCCTCTCGGAGGGACCCCTGAATCGTCCCAACCCTTTCCTAAGGGTACTTAAGAGCTTACCTGTGGGTGGATCCCTAGATTTGTCATGGGACAAGATCCAGATCACACACCACTTCAGCTTTGACCATCTGGGCATTCTGGACAACGCTGGACATTGCTTTGGGAACGGAGACTGCAACTGGGAAGACTCCTGCTGCTCTTGATCTCATCGTCCTGCAAGTCTGCTGCAATGTCTGTGCCCTTGCTCCCTACAGGTTCTTCACAAGGCCTGTGGACATTCAAAACACCTGAAGCAGCCACTCCCCTGCATCTTCAGGCACCGCAACGCAGCTGACCGGTCTGCTGATCCTGGGCTCCCACAGACTCCGAAAGGCTCAGAAACACAGGTGCTGGTTCTGCAACTCCCTTGGTGTCTGCGCTGTCCTCTTTCCATGTTTGAGGCCAGTATCCCTTGTCCGAACCACTGGAACAGAATCCCTGTGCACTGTGTTGACTTGCTGTTGCTAAGGCATATTGGCTCTTGCTCCAGAGATCTTCGGGCTCCAAGAAGCTCCAACCTCAATCATCTTCTTCAGCCATTAACCTTTGCTGCATTACATCTGCTGCACCACAGGCCTTAATTTTCTGGTGAGCTGCTCGAGATCCTCTTGCAACTCCTGTGCTTTTGGCCTGTGGGTCTTCTTTTTGGTACCAGTGGGCTCCCCCACTTGCTCAGGCCTGCTACGAATTATCTGCACATGGTGAGTCACTTGGACCTTGCTGGTTCCAACACTGCACCTTTTTCGTTGGCTACGTTGCTTTCCGCTGCCACGGCTTGTTGGTGCCCCTGCTGGACACTGACCCCTTGGCTCTCGACATCCAATGTTGAACAGCTCATAAACAGCTCCTGGACTTCCGCAGCGTCACCTGGTCTGCACAGCTGCAACTATAATGTCACTGTCAACCTCTCATGCATCTCTGACATCGTGGGCATTTGTCTTCCGTGCCTCCTGGTCAATCCTGAGTGGCATAGGCTCTGTCCTCTCTGCTTGCAGGTACCTCTTATCCTGAATTCACCTTTGGGTTCCACCGGACACTTTCACCCTTTCCAGCAGCGGCATCTTTTCCAAAGTATTCCATTGTTGTGTACGGCGGTTTCCGACGCCCCTTCACATCTATGCACCTGGCTTCCCCTGTGTAGATATCCTGGGGTATCCACAGGTAGGGTGACTCTCCAACCTTCCATCTTCCACAGGGTGTCTTTGGGGTCCACTGGGAAGGGTCCTTCTTTAAAATTGCAACCGCGACTTACCCATAGACTTCCATTGAGTACGCGGTTGTGTTTCCACTCTGCACACAACCTCCGTGGGGTTCATAGATACTCACCTTGGGTGGTTCCTTGGGTGCCCGGCTCTTCTACGTCTTCTGGGTCCATTCTTGACTTGAGTTGTGGTTCGCATTCCACAATTTTAGTATATGGTTTAGTCTCCCCCTGGCAACCACTGTGTATTTGTCCTACTTACGTGCTCTATTTCCTAAGTAGTGTGTGTATTGTGTTTATATCTCTGGGTAGGAGATAATACATTGTGTTAGTGAGTGTTTGGAATAAAATACCTATTTTTATAATTACATTGTATGATTCTTTTTTCACTTAACCTATACCATAAAATTAAGTAATGGTAAAATAATCTGATGTACACTTCTTCTTGACTAAGCCGGAAGGCTGCTCTCCACAGCTACCACTTAGAGAGCTTTCTAAGGGTGTCTAAAACCATTAAAATCACCATAAGGGTTGTCTGGATTAGTGCAAGGTGCTTCACTTAAATAAGGGGGTAAAAAACAGGGGAATGATTCAATTCAGGACAGAACAGATGTGGGAATCCTAATACATGTGAAAAAAGCAGAAGTACCTCTGACACCATAAATCAAAAATTCACTTTTTCCCAAAAGATGTTTTAATTATCCCTGGGTTATAATCATATATGTTACTTTTTTGTTCATTTGTTTTACAAAACCTGTATTCCCATCACGAGACAAGCTAGAGCAAGACCCACTTGCCTTCTTTTATATACATCAAAAAGAATTTTGAAAAATGTGATCAACAGTTATGTACAGTGCATTCAACAAAACATAAACATACAGTGTTTTTTCAATAAAGATATATATAACAAACACACTGTTGCCAGACAAAAGTCCAAATTACATATAACATCCTGGAAGATACATCAGGCAAAATGTAGTCCTACTGAATTTAACAGATTGAATTGAATTGAATTGGCTCTTATATAGCACATGGCTACCCGAAAGCATCCCAGCGCTGCAGACTTAACACAGGGAGCAGATGAAGTTATGGGAAAAACCATGTCTTCAAATGCCTTCGAAACGTCAGATGATTGGTTTCCTGAGAGATGGAAAGAGGCAAGAGATTCCAGAGCATTGATGCATTATGTGAAAAGAGACAACCTCCTATGCGGGCATTCTTAATTCTGGGGACCTCTGCTAGAAAAAGGGTGTTAGAGCGAAGGGTCCTGGTGGCTTTGTAGTATTAACAAGGTTCGTGAAAATAGGTGGACCTTTGCCCTTCAAGTTTCTATGAACCATGCAGAGAGCTTTAAATTGAATTCGCTCTTGTATGGGAAGCCAGTGTAGTGTTTTTAAGGATGGTTTCGCTGAGGAACGGTTATTAGTGCCTGTGAGGAGTCGAGCTGCTGAATTCTATACCATCTGCAATTTGTGGATAACTGAGGCAGGGGCTCCTAAATAAAGAGCATTACCAAAGTCCAGCCTTGATAGAATGAGGGTTTGGACAAAGATCTTTTTAGAATTCTCCGGTAATAGGGGCAGTATTTTCCGGGTTGACCTCAGCAAACCAAAGCAGGTGGCCGCTGTTTTCCTGGCTTGGGCTCTAAAAGTGAGCTCATGGTCTAGCCAGAAGCCCAGACTCTTTATTTCCTTTTTCGGGATTGGGGCCAGTCCCATACATGGTGGCCACAGAGTACATGGGTCGAAGGTTGCCTGATGGCCCAATAGCATGAGCTCCGTCTTGTCGCCATTGAGTTTAAGGTGGGACTGACTCATCTGACTTTTTTAAGACATGAGCTCAAGTTTGTGGGGGCAGGTACTGCCTGGTTCAATGCCACAATGAGCTGTGTGTCATCTGCATAGCTAACGAGTTGTATTCCAGAAGGTGCCACTATTTCAGCCACTGGGGACATATACACGTTGAAAAGAGTGGGTCTCAGGGAGGAGCCCTGAGGAACCCCACATTGCAAAAGGCATGGTCGTGAATGGGTATTCCCTTCAAATACCCGAAAGTATCTTTCCTGGAGGAATGATTCCAACCAAGAGAGGGCTGTGCCTGTCACTCCTAGTTTTTTGAGCCGTGATAAAAGGATACAGTGATTCCTCGTATCAAAGGCTGCGCTGAGATCTAGGAGGATGATGGCTACAGACCCTCCGGAATCCAGAATCTTTCTGGATTCCTCCACCACTGCCACTAGGGTAGTCTCCGTACCCTGTCCTGGACGGAAGCTTGTCTGGGAGTGATGCAGTAGTTTAAAGGTTTCAAGATATGCAGAGAGTTGACGGTTCACATGTCTCTCTGCTACCTTACCAATACCAGGGAGAAGGGATATTGGACGATAATTTGACTAATCTCCAGGGTCCAGATGTTTTATTTTAGTAATGCTTTTACCATAGCAATCTTCCAATCCTGGGGTAGTAAACCCTATTCTAAGGAAGAGTTGACTAGATTGACTATGGGAGAGATTATGACGGGGACATCAGATTTAAGAATGTTGAAAGGAGCAGGGTCCAACGGAGAGCCACTCTTAATCGTGTTAAGGATGGGGTGGATGAGTTCCTCCGTGAGTGGAGGAAATCACAATGGAATACATTTCAAGCATGGGGGGATTCTTCAGGAATTCTGTTCTGTGCTGTATATGAAGGTCTTCCTTATTAGCTGGTGGGAAGAGCTCGAGTATGCCCTGAATTTTGGTGGAAGAGTGCGAAGACTGATTTTACTTTTCTGTCCTCAACATGAACTACTCTCTGGGCCAATGAAAGGTCAAAGGAGATAATCAGAGCTCGATGATAGAGACCTATTTAATGGGCTCTATTGTGTCCAATTTCGGGACCTAGCTTCTACTCGCTTCTATATGGAGCCTCTCTACGGTTAGAACCAACGCGTACGTGAGCACCATATACTAAGCCAACCTCTCACAAGCACTGATATTCCTCCCTTTCGATAACTCTTCTTCCCTACTAACCCAAAACACAAGTGGTGGAAATAAGCTCATTTTTCTACATTTAAGTTAGAATTGATGACAGAGAATGAAAGGAAGACCAAGAGACAAATGAAAATAGAGGGAAGGGTCTTGGCGCACAGTCGAATACACAATTATGAAGTTACATTTACAACCTCCTGGTTGCTTAGCAAAGTACAGATTCAGGATCCAACCTTCTGACATTCAAGAAAGAGCAGACAAAGAGGAAGTTTGAGACCTAAAACTACCTGCCCCTATTTTCAGTGGGAAGAAGGACTTGTCAATAGGGTGGCGCAACAACAACAAGAAGATTCTCTGTGACAAATCCTGGTGCCTCAGTCACAAAGCCATCTCACAGGAGGTTATATAGGGGCTGAAAAACGTAGGAAGCAATTGTACAATGTTTTTATTGACCCAGGGTGTATGCAAAGACCACTTGGTATTGTCAACGCTACCCAGAATGCCAATTCACAAATCCAGGGATCATATCTAAAGCTAATTTTTATCCACTTTCCACACTTATAGAACCTTTTCAATATATATATATACGGATGCATTTGATTCAGCTGCTAGAACTGTTATGCAGAGGTCATACATTTATCTGGAGGTCTTCTCGTTATTGAGGTCCCTTGAATAACATCTCTATGACATATTAATCCGGAATTTTGCTCAGGCAAGTCTCTCTGGTAAAGCCTTAACTGACAGGTGATAGTTCATGAGCAGCTTTGTGTGCCAAGCCCTGCCTATGAGACGTTGGTCAATTGAAAAGCGAGGTCTTCAGTTTATTGCAAAATTTAAGAAGTGGGATGAGGTTCTGATGTGGGGTGAGAGGTCGATCCAAGCTTTGGAAGCAACAATAGAGAACACCTGTCCTTCTGCTCAGGCTATGTGCATGTGTGGGATGTGCACAAGTTGGAGTCCTGTGGAGTGGAGGTATCTGAGTGGTTGGTGAAAGGAGATGCACCTTTTCAGGTAGGGGGGGGGCTGAGTTGTGTAATGCCTTGAATGTGTGTGTGAGGAGTTTGTATTAAGCATGTTTTTGTATCAGGAGCCAGTAGAGCTCCCTGAGGTGTGATGTGATATGAGTTCTGTGTGGGAGGTTGAGGATGAGTCTGGCTGCTGTATTCAGGAACGTGTGTAGTCTTCCAGTGAGTTGTTTGGTGATCCCAGCATAGAGGGTGCTCCCAGCGTAGAGGGTGCTCCCATGTTCCGGCTTCCTGGGCAGTAGGGTGAGATTGACAGCTTATCTAGTGTTACTCAAGTGCCGTTTAAAGATCTTCCTCATCATCAGGGTGTGGAAGCAGGATATGGTGATGGTGTGGACATGTGCGGTCATGTTTAGTTTGCTGTTGATGATTATTCTGAGGCTCCTGATGAAGGTCCCTGGTGTTAGTGTGGATCTGAGCTCAGCCAGCCATTAGATGGAGTCACATGGTGAGGTGTTCTTGCCGAAGATCAATACTTCTGCTTGGCAGTGTTGAGCTTATAGCAGTTAGCTTTCATCCCATTGGCTAGTTTCGGCATGCAGGTGGCAAACTTTTTTCTTGTGTTGGGGATCTTGTTCGGGAGAAAGATTATGAGTTGTTTGTCTTTAGCATAGGAGAGGATGTGCATGGATGACATTGGGCAGAGCAATTATGTATGCGTTGAAGAGAGCGGGGATAAGTGATGAACTTGAGGCACTCTGCAGATGAGTGTGCGACTTCAGAGGAGTAAAATGATAAGCGGTTCCTTACATGCCTACCTAGTAGGTGGCATGCTTCATCATTGAGTTCCCACTCTGGTAGGTGAGTGAGGGTTTTTTTATGACACCCTGTGGGTTCCAAGTCTCTAAAAACGTCAAAGTGATTGAAGGAGTAGACTTGAGTAACCAGAATTAAAATAGGTAGGAGATCCGTTCTGATGGTGTTTATTGAATGATTTGACTGGGAAGATGGACAGGTTATTACTTCTCCCTCTCTCTATGTTGATCAAATACATTGCTATATGACCATCATATTGGGAACACTCAAAGATATAGGCCCTAATTACGATGCCAGTCGGACAAGCGTCCGACTGACATCGTTGCAGGAATGGGACCAACGGACAAGGAGTCGGAGGTCCAAACCGCCTAATTAAGATGTGACCACCAGCACGGCAGTCGTAAACATACCCATTACTATTGCGACATGTGCTGGAGGTCGAAAAAGGGCTGCAGCACAACCTGCAATGGTAAAGGGTATTTTTACAGAAATCCAAGCACCGTACGGTCCCTGTCACACAATGCATGGATGTTTGGGTGGGCACCATAGGTGACCCAGGGCCTCATAGTGGAGGCCGCTGTGGGACAGGGGCCCTGCTGGGGCGCCCAAAGTCAGCTTCTGACAGCCTTTAAGGCTGCCAGAAAGAGAAATCATAATCCCTAAGGCGCTGCCTGAGCAAGCAGTGCCCCATTGTAGGAGAATACTTTTGCTGATGGTCGGACGGGTGCTTTGAGCCAGTCAGAATTGTCGGTCCCTCCGCATGCTGCCTCCGACCGCCATGCATCTTAATGCAACGGTCGGACCTCAGCACTAGATGTTATTCGGACCACAACCGGCAAGCCGTTGGTTGAGGTCCAACTGACATCATAATGAGGGCCATCGTTTTTTAAACACATTATAAAAGGTTAAGCGCATATATTAACTTTTTCTCTCTTTATTTTTACAAGGAGATGTTTGATCTTTTTAAATCAATAGATGTTTCCTTTTTTTCTGTTTTTCTTTTGTAGGTACACCTATCACTGGCTCGTCTTCTGCACGCTGTTGTCCAGGGGGTCCACAGCTAATTTTGCAAGTATTTTCTTAACATTTTTTCACTCATTGGTGTTTGGTGGCGGTTTTTGAGGGTCCCCATGGCCCATACCTTCTGGATTTTTATATTGGTGCTCACCATCGTATGATTGCATGTCCATGACATGATAAATGTACCTCTCTGCCTCACCAGCCCTGGAGAAGTCTTGGATAATGACGAAACACGTGCTGGCAGTGTTCAGATTAGTAAGTAAAAAAAGGGGTTTTCCCAGCGGGAGATACAATAATATTACAGCCAAACGGAATTACAGACCTGTCTCACTTCATCCTCAGTCACTCATTCAACTGTCAGTCTTGAGCTCGGGAAACACTCACCAGAAAGGAGCTGAACAATATCTATATATAAAAATACATTTTATTATAAATAAAAAGTGTATATGAATATTCTATACAATACTAATTAAAAACACATTTGGTATGCAATTAAAAACCACCTAATGTGGACATGGAGAAATCATTGGAAAAGACATTTATATTTGTCTTAATCTTTGTCAGTTCGGACCCTTGTTTGACAACACTGGGAAGGATTTTTTCCTTATAACCAATAGGATTGTTGACAACACCGAATTTGACACTTAAAGTTGCGTCAACGCGTTTCGGAAGCCTTTTCTGATTATAGCCTCCTTCCTCAGGACAATATCTATAGTTTTCTCCAAAAACCGTATCTGTTTAACACCAATTCAATCGCATCTGTGGTGAGATGTGTCAATTATTTATCTGTCTGGGGGTCGTTATTTGTAGTTTCACGATTTCCCGATATCCTCAATGTATAAATACGATGGTCGAAAAAAATGGAGGTTTTCAATAGATGGTATGGTTCACCATTATAAACTCGTATTTTATTTGGAAACCTCGAAACGTTCTTGTGGGGTAACCATTTTGTGTGTAGAATCGGGAAATCTGACTGCAATTGATTCTGTTCTTTTATAGTTGGTAGCAGTATCTTGATCGTCTCTGTGTGCACCCGGGTAGTGAATACTCGTAGCTTAATTTTGTGTACGGCACGTATTCCGGGTTGATTCTTGGGGGTCGGTCCGATCGCCTTAAAAAATCCTTCCCAGTGTTGTCAAACAAGGGTCCGAACTGACAAAGATTAAGACAAATATAAATGTATTTTCCAATGATTTCTCCATGTCCACATTAGGTGGTTTTTAATTGCATACCAAATGTGTTTTTAATTAGTATTGTATAGGATATTAATATACACTTTTTATTTATAATAAAATGTATTTTTATATATAGATATTGTTCAGCTCCTTTCTGGTGAGTGTTTCCCGAGCTCAAGACTGACAGTTGAATGAGTGACTGAGGATGAAGTGAGACAGGTCTGTAATTCCGTTTGGCTGTAATATTATTGAATCTCCCGCTGGGAAAACCCCTTTTTTTACTTACTGGTATATTGGTGCTCGATTTCCCTGCGGGTCATAACGAGCCCCTCTCTTTTCATTTCCAGTGTTCAGATTAAACAACATATTGGTAAGGCTGTGCTCGGGGCGGGACAACACATTGTTAACATCTGTATTTCCTCTATGTAAAATGCATTTGACATTGTTATGATCTTATTTGTATTCCCAAACTTGATTTTTCCTCTCTATTCATAGACTTATGCAATAACATTTTGTATGGTTTGAATACAAAAAATATAACAAATAAAAGATCTTTTTATGGCAACTAAATCAGTGTTTCTAATACAATCTCTAACTACAGAAAGTGTCAATCTTTACATTTCTTTTTGTATGTTGTGCTCCATACTTGTGTTGGACGTGGTGCCAGCAGGCCATGAGTTACAATAGTAACAGGGTCCAGTTGAGAGTATATGGAGGTGGTTTTGTTAAAGCTTTCACAAACATTGTATGGTAATGCCCCCCTGGCTTTATTATTTGCTGTCTGCAGAGATACATCCCTAGCCGTCCTGCCTCTCCTCAGATGGGCTGTTAGTTGCCCTTAAGTTTCAGAAGGAGAGAGACGTGGACATAGATTTTCTATTTCTACCCGATAATTAAGAAACAAGCTGCTGCATTCTCTTAGAGATGAGCCAGATTTGGTAATCTTCAGCCACCATCTTGTTATTCCACGGCTCTTCCAACTGGCATTTTATAACTAACTCCAATAGTCATTGCTGTTACCCACCAGTTTAGTGCCTAGAAACCATTTAGTGTGGTGCACTTTACTCATTATTTAGCATGCCATAACATAGGTAGATATGCTGGTGAATGCCCTTCTCTGGAGGTACAGTGTACAGTGGTTGGAGATAGAGCTTGTAAAACTTATCACTATCTCAGTTTTAGGAGGGATTGACTTCCATCGGGACAGTTGATTTGTATCTACTTTTGAACCTGTATGTAAATACAATGGTACTCTTTTGTTAAACAACATTAACTGTGGTGCACTACCAGAGTATGGTAACGTTCAATGATGAAGCAAAATCAGTTCCTTCGTTGGTATCATCCTTTATTTAAATGTATCCAAAATGCACAAAATCAGAATATCAGCCAACGCGTTTCGTTCAGGAGATGAACTTCGTCAGGGCAAGAGTATGATAGAATCACACATTCACGATAGAAATGGGGTACGGTGTCTTCCCAAATCATAAAGGATCATAGTGATGCAGCATGGGCCTCCATACTAAGGGCCAATGTGAAGGCACAGGGTGAAGACTGATTTGCATATGCCATGTCTGAACTGGGGTGGCTTGGTGAGCAAAATAACGATGGATTAAACCCAGATCTGTGACTAGGGGTGAATGTTTTGCCATTGTGCAACATTCCGTCCATCATCTTGTGTGTTTTGCTGATTCTTTTGAGAGCACATGAGGCCAGATGTATCAAAGGGTTTTATTCATTCTGTGTCTATGGGAAAAATTGTTCCTATAAATGGCCCTTTCTTCTCAACATGTTTGAACATGAATGATATCGTCAGCCTAAGGGTGAGTAGAAACAAGCTCGGGAAAGAGCATTCCAATGGGGAGGTTGTTTTAGAAGGACAAGGGAACAGAATATACCATGGCAAGCGACTGATAGTAAGGATAATTACCTTATGTAGCAGGCACTGGAAACGGAAGTGCGTCTAGGTATGTGAATTATATTTATTTCTGTTCTTCGACTCACTGGAACGTGGGTTTTTCATCTTTGGGAGGATGAATACATGGGTCAGCGCAGCTAGATTCATTCCTGTGTCCTGTGTGATGTTGAGCAGTAACATAAACCACTGAATGTTTTTTCAAGCTTTTAAGTAATTTTGGGTAGGGCGCAGCTGCAGCTATTAGGATGTAGAGGGATGTGGTTTGGACTGTGTGAAGAGGTCTAATTACATTTTTTACGGGGTTCTCTTCTACCGAGGCCTATCCAAAATGGCAGCTGAAACAACAGGTGTGGGATGATGTGTGGAGCTTAAACACGTTCCTGGTTTCTAAACTCAAGACTTCCGGGGGTAAGGAATCTCGGGTCTGAATGGTATTTCTTCCTGTTACAGTCCAGGATGTTGATAAGGGCTTTTCTGAGGGTTAATGGCAGGTGGGGATGTGTCTTTCAGCTGGTGAGTACTTATGATCAAAAAGCAGCAGCACGTTTCTGGCTGTAGAAAGATGTTGGACATTGCGGGACGTACACTTTAGAGTTGCTAAAGTATCAGTAGTTGTGAATGAAAGTCCCAATATGATTTTTACTGCCAGAGCTGGGCATAATGCAGGGCCACCCACTGCCATTTAGTGGGAGACAATGGTCACTTGTCTTTGTCTATGGTTTCTGAAAAGAGGGACAGGAGGAATGTGTGAATCATTGGCAAATAGGTAGCATAGTAAGGTAAACGGGGAGTTAACCTCAATGGAAGCCGGTGAATGAGCCCAGGTAACAGTGTTGTGCTGAGCTAAGGGAACATCGTAAAAGAAGGAGCTACATGTGGCTGGGGGATTCAGGAAAACATTCATCCCTGATACTATAGGTAGACTTAGTTGTACAGGGTTGTTGTGATAAACTGTATCAGATGTGGCAGCGAAGCCAAAGAGGATCTGCAGGAAGGAGAGGAGATACATGTGGTCAGTAGTAAGGGTGCTTGGGATATGTCCTTGTAGAACAGTTAGTATTACATGATATATTATATGTATTTGTTTAACAGAGCCTCGGTCTCTTGGGATTGCGGGTCCTTGGAGAGACCTAGGTCTACAGTTGTTACTTTGCCCAATACAGGATCTCTGGATAGAGGTAATTGAATGCAAACAATCCTCTGTGGCCTTATTGCCATTTGGCCCACCTTCACCAATGTGATTGTTAACTATGTCTATCCATGTTGGACTCTCTCCAGTTATTGTGTTGTCCTCCACATGTCTTTACCTTTAGTAACAGGGGACTTTTTTAACTGGTGGCCACCTTTCCATTAGATTCAAAGACAGACTATCGCTTAAGGCCAAAATATCTTCCTGAAATTACTTCTGGCACTCCTTCGTAGACAAAGGTTTGATTTGAGTAATTTATTAATCTTTTCAGACAAGTTAGTGACTTTTGTTTAACTACAAGAACGCTGGAGTTTGACAGCATTGCATCTCTGTATAATAGCTGTATATCCTTAGGTGTGTGCTTGAGGCTGTGCAGATATTTATCACTGCTAATATGTTTGCACTGAGGAGCGCTGTTTCCCTTTAATGGGGTTATATCAGTTAATGTAGGTTTAAACATAAAACAGGATATTAGAACCAAGTCCCGGGCACACGTTTCAGAGTATTGGGTTTAGAATTGCAACCCACAGTTATAGTATTTCCTGTGAACAAATATGAAGGTCGACAGCAGAAAGTTCTTTATGTTGAATTTTTATCATGTTCTTGAGATCGGTAAAGAAAGAGAAACCAGCCAACGTGTTTCGTCACATGGGATTTAACCCGTGACTCTTCATTGCGCTGGACCGGTGATACTTCCAACCCGGTCTTGACACGGGTTACTTCGTCAATAGAAAGTGTGGAGCATACACCGCATGAGGTGAAAGGGGAGGACAGGTCTGTCACTAACTCCAAAATTCAAAGTCCCAGAGTAGTAGGCGGACGGGTAAGTCCGTCTTACAGGAGGTCCCGTTGATACAGGACAGGCGGTCGATGGTTCCGTCTCGCTTTCCGGTAGTGGAAAGCGAGACAGAACCATTGACCGCCTGTATCACCGGTCCAGCGGTGTCGACGTTCATATCTGTTCACAGAAAATACTATAACTGTGGGTTGTAATTCTAAACCCAATACTCTGAAATGTGTGCCCGGGACTTGATTCTAATTTGTGTGGGTCTGCACCCACACACTCTCAGTGGTTTTGCTTGGGTTGTTTCCCCTGACCTGGCAGCACTGTAACTATTCCTTTGCACTTCATACTTTACTGCGAATCTGCTTGTGCGTCATTTCCTCCTGTCCTAATCAAAACCCTCCATGGAACAAGAATAAAACAGGATAGTCTATGTTACTATACCACACGTCTGCCTCTTTATAGTCTGTTTTTGTATTATAATTTCAACTGAAGTCAACACACGGAATATTGTTTTAGGCAATGTCCCCACCATGAAGCAACTTACTGCTATTTGAAGTTAGGACCATACTTTATTGAATATATGCTTCCAAAAATATATTACCTTGACGACACAGACGGATACACATGCAGCAGCAGCATAAACCCACCAAACAAACTTTCTGTGACAAGCAGGTCATGCACTGCCATATCCAACATTTTGAGTTATCTCACTAGGATTGGAGCACTGGCATGTGCTCAGGTCAGCAGTCAATGTCATAATAGCACTTTCCCATGCCTTTTTTATAAAATGCTTAATGCTGCTTCGAATGTTCTGCGCCAGTGCGGAATGTTCTATTAAGTGGGCAGGGCCGCGTCAGCCAACGGACGTGCGCAGCACTACGGAGGTAGTGCTCGCGACGGCCGTTGGCCGACAGAAGCAGCAAATGGGTTACAAATATTTCATAGCATTCATAAATGTTTTTAACTTTTCAAAATACTGCTATCCCACTAACAGACCTAACATCCCTCAACCTTCTATCCTCCCTAAATCCTACTTCCCCCACAGAATGCAGCATCTGTGTTTGTTGGACTAACTAACAAATACTTCACGAGCAAGATCCAACGCATTCAGGAGTCATTCCTGGTACCAGTGTCTGCGGGCCAGACTGAACTTGACATTACCACACTGCCACAGGCCGGGCCAGGGGCGACGTTGAGTGTGTTTCCTCCAATCTCTGCTCCGGACTCCCTGGCTCTAATGGGCAATTTAAAATCGGGTTCTCCTCTTGACCCATGCCCTGCTAAATTTTTAGCGAAAGTCGCGGAGGTGATCAACCCGCTGGCTAACCCGCTTTTAAATCTTTCGCTGAGGCTTGGTGTGGTCCCGCAAACCTGGAAGCAGGCGATGGTGATTCCCTTGCTCAAAAAACCTGGCCTAGATCCGAAGGCCCCGGTTAATTATAGGCCCATCTCTCTGCTGCCGGCCCTCACGAAGATTCTGGAAAAGCACGTTCAAGGCGTGCTCTCCAATTTTCTTGAATCTAATGAGATCCTGCACGCCACCCAATCGGGCTTTCGTCCCCATCTCAGCACTGAGACAGCGCTCCTGGAGGTTTCGGAAACCATTAAAGGGGTTCTGGACTCTGGGGGCAAAGTCATGCTGGTGATGTTAGACCTGTCGGCGGCGTTCGACACCGTTCCCCATGATGGTCTTCTCGCTAGACTTTTCGAGATAGGCCTACGGTACTTTTCTTTGGGTGTGACACAGAGCCAGATTGGCAGACTTGGTGGCCACTGGATATGTTCCCTCCGTCTTGCTCCTCTCAGGTTGCTAAGAATCTGGGGGTGAAGATGGATGACAGGCTTACCTTGAAATCCCAGATCCTGGGGGTGTCGGGCATCTACTTTGGCATCCTTAGGATGCTGCGGAGGTTCCTTCCTCTGTTATCCGTGGAACATAGGACGCTGACAGTCCAGGCTCTGATTGGGTCCAGGTTGGATTATTCCAACGTTCTTTACCTGGGCCTTCCAGAGTACTTGCTGCAGCGGCTTCAAGTGGTGCAGAACGCCGCTGCCAGGGCAATCTTCGGCCTTAGTAGGCGCTCCAGTGCCTCGGGCCTGTTGGCAACTTTACATTGGCTTCCCATCCGCAAGAGGATCGCCTTTAAGGCGCTGACCTTGGCCTATAAAGCTCTTCACAAGGGGGGAGCTAAGTACCTCCAAAAGAGACTGGTCTTTTATCATCCGACCAGGTCTCTGAGGTCGGAATCCCTGCACCTTGCAAAAAGAAAGCGCGCCTCGGAGGCCGCTCTTTTGGATTGCTGGCATCTCAGCTGTGGAACTCTTTACCACTGGCCCTGCGGGGAGCCACTAGCCTGCTGGCTTTTAGGAAAGGCCTTAAAACTTGGCTGTTCACTCAGTAGCCGGTCTTTCGTGAATTTCTGGCTCACACTTTCTTTTAGTCTTTTATTTGGTGTTATGTTAGTATGTCGCAGCTTTTTCTCTTTCTCCAATAAAGCGCCGGGACACTCTTTTTGAGTAGCCGTGCGCTATAGAAATGAACAATTAACATAACATAACATAACAAGCCCTCTGAATTTAATGAACAATCATGCTCCCCTCGGTTGAATATGTCTAATGTGTACTCAATGAGGCTATTGCTCTTAGTTTAAACCCACAAAAAGAGACTGGAAGGTGACCCAAAAAGGCGATCCACACAGTAATATTTATATTTATATTAACCTCTGTATATAATATGTTCCTTGAGAAATGAAAATAAGAGCCAACGGGATAATACTAGTTGCAATTTATTCAATTGAGTGAAAGTGAATTAACAATGCCGTATGATGTGAAACTATAAATTTTTTGACTTTTGAAAAAAAATATTCAAAGTGGCCTGTGATTATAGAGTGGAGGTGGCTAAGGGTCTTCCTTTTTCACCATAGTGAAATACTGGACCGCGAGAAAGAGGAAAGAATCAAAACAGTACCACTCGACCCTAACAGAACATCGAGAAAGAATGATAGAACATCTAACCCTCACAACCTACAACAGATACAGCTCACAGCAACAGAGAATAAGACTGGCGACCTTAACAACAAAGAAAAACCCCTGACATGTCTACTACTCAACTGCCGGTCGGCAACCAAACATTCCTCGGATATAGCTGACCTGATCATTAACAAGGACATTGATATAGCAGTCCTCACTGAAACGTGGCTCACGGAATCCTCATCCCCTTCCATGGATCTCCTAGTACCACCCCAATATAACATTTTGAGACTTGATAGACCCATAAAGCTAGGAGGAGGTATAGCCTGCATTCACAGATCTGTTATTGAGGTCAAACAAATTCTAACCGACCCTCTAGAATCCAGCGAATACCTAGGCCTTAATATAAGAACAACCAACAACCAAAGATGCAACCTGCACTCTTTTTACCATCCACCAGGAGACAGCGCAAAGTTTACAGAGGAGCTAATGGAGATCATAACGACCAACTCAAACGACGGCGCCAACAACATATTTCTTGGTGATTTCAACTTACACTGGGAAGACCACAACGACAAACTGGTCAAATCGCTGAAAGACTTCCTTGATGAACTGAACCTTACTCAAATATGCACACAACCCACTCACACGAAAGGAGCGACGTTAGACTGGATTATCTCACGAAAGAAAGAGACATCAATCCTCTCTATAACACCATGTGACTGGTCGGATCATCATGCCATAACATTCGTGATACCTATAATGATAAAAGGCATAACCAGACAACCCCTCAAGACCAAAAAATGGGTCAGAGACACAAGAGATGCAAACTTAAAGCTACTAGTTGAAAGTTGTGAAAGAGACCTAAAACCGCATAACAATGTGCATAATGTGAATGAGCTGACCGACCACTACCTAACAACAGTCGAAAATATTGTCAACAACACCATGCCCCTAAAATTGAAAAATATCTCGGAGAAGACAAAAAACCCATGGTTTAATGAATCACTAAATGAAGAAAGGCGCAAATTGAGAATGGCCGAAAGAAAATGGAGACAACACCCTTCATCCCCAGAGCTGAAAGCACTCAGGAAAATTATCAACTCAAAACAAGAATTCATACGGTCAGAACTTGACAATGCCAAAAACAGACCACGGAAACTCTTTGAAATCCTAAAGCAACAATCAAACAAACTAGCTAAATCAGTCCATGAGAACTCCAAAACACCTCTAAATTGTGAAGAATTTTCTACATTTTTCACAGAGAAGGCGAAATCGCTAGAAGTAGAGCTCAAAAACGCAGTGGCAAACCTTCCCATAGATCCAATGCCTACGAGAGATACTGCTGTGACTACGGAGAGTACCATGACAAAAAACGAGGCAAGGTGGGATACGTTCGAACTATATGACCAGCACAGTATCGCCAAAACGCTTTCCGAAATAAAGCCAAACAACCACTACCAAGACCCATTACCTGCAAAATGTGTAAAAGAAATCAATCACGCCCTGGTTCCAATATGGACTGAAATTATAAATGCGTCACTATCACAAGGGATCCTCCCAGACTGCCTGAAAACAGGACAAGTTGCTCCCATAATCAAAAAACCCTCAGCAGATAGATCAGACCCAAACAACTTTCGCCCAGTGACCAACATCCCGCTACTGGCCAAACTAATTGAGAAATGCGTTCAGAACCAACTAAGCCGACACATCACCAAATTCTCATTACTTGACGAATGCCAATCAGGATTCAGAGCAGGGCACAGCACTGAAACAGCGATCCTCCATATTGTCGATGATGCTCTACAGGCACTTGACCAAAACAAAGCATGTCTACTGATTCTCCTAGATCTGTCCTCGGCCTTCGACACAGTAAATCACGAAGCCCTATTGTCCAGGTTACGGGACAGGATGGGCCTGTCAGGAACCGTGCTGGAATGGTTTATCTCTTTTTTACAGAACAGGACACAGCGATTCCTGGTTAATCAGTCCATCTCAACTCCATGCCCTATTTCAATTGGAGTCCCTCAAGGATCATCATTATCCCCCGATCTGTTTAACCTTTACGTCGAACCGCTCACAGAAATTCTCCAAAAATCACAGATATCCTATCACATGTATGCAGACGACACGCAAATATACTTAAAGATCTCTTCCCTAAAAGACATGGAGCTAATGAACGAGACTCTAAAAATGGCTCTACAATGGCTAACCACCAACCAGCTGAAGTTGAACGCTCACAAAACAGAGTTCCTACTAATCTCACCAGCTAGGAGCCATACGGAAATAAAGGAATGGACAAAAGTGGTGACTGCGTTAAACTGCAACCCAACACTAATCAAGTCAGCGAAATCGCTAGGAATCACTCTGGACGAGAACCTGGACATGAAAGCCCATATCAACTCAATGGCTAAAAATGCCAGGTTCCACCTGAACTACTTAAGAAAATTGAAACCGTTCATCTCAGAAGCGGATCTCAAATTAGCAATCCAATCCTTAGTTATCTCGAGGATTGAATATGGCTGCACCACCTTAGCGGGACTACCAAAATTGTCCACAGCGCCATTGAAAGCATGCCTAAACGCTGCGGCAAGAATTATCACCGGATCAAGAAAATACGATCATATATCGCCACACTTGAAAGCTTTAAGCTGGTTACCCTATGAAGCTAGAATCCAAATGAAGATGGCATGTATCACCCATAAAGCGCTACACCACAACACCCCAAGATACGTAGCGAAGAAAATCCAGCTATCGGGAGGTAATCGACCAGCGAGGAGTACTGAGGAATTCCTACTACGGCCAGCCCTTTTCCACAAGAAAAAAACCTACGACAGAGCGTTCTCAGGAGCTGCCCCCAGAATATGGAACTCTCTCCCTCCTAACATCAGGAAGATCCAAAACGTGGCATCATTTAAGCGAGAAGTGAAGAGCTTTCTGTTGAAGAAATACACTACCTAGAATAGATCATTCACGATCTGATGATGACCCAACTGTCAGACTTGCTTTTACATTTTACCTAAGATAGAAATACACCCACCATTGACTATCAACGCTAACTGCACACGTGTCATATTATATTTATCATCTACCTCATATTTGTTGTCCATATAACTGTCGTATATATATGTCTTTCCTATATGCCTTCTATGTTAAGCGCTCTGATACCCACGGGTCTTGTTCGCGCTATACAAAACTTTATAATAAATAAATAAATAAATAGTTTTGTAAGGAGTGTAGTAGGGGAACATTAGTGAGATGCGGCCCTCAAACTCACTCTTGTGTAAGTTTAAAAGGCCAGACTGTCCAGGGTTTGATGTACAGCGGGTGCCTGTACACTGTTTCAGGTCTCCAACTGGTCCATCGAGATTCCACGCATGATTGGTTCCTAACATTACCGCCTCCTTCCTTGTCAGCTCTGCATACGCCAATTCATCTTCTAGGTTCAGCTGGCTTTTTACCTCCGCTTTGTTCATTGCCCTAGCCCAAACGTCAGGGCTCGAGGGAAGCATATAAGACATGGCACATAAGAACTCAGAGGAACTGGATTTTGGTAACTCCATTCTGGATCTTCCCAGGTATCTTCCAATGTATTCAGGCAGGCATATAAGGTGGCCTATGTGGGTAAGGTAAGGAGTTTACCCTTTTTTTATTTCAGTTTTGTAAGAAAGAGATCTGCTTTTTAAAATGTGTTTTCTCTCTTAGCTCAGGGATAGTGCATAACCCAGCTCAAAAGGTTACTGGAATGGTAGGTAAACAATGGCAAAGATACTTTGGGAGACAGGGATGGGGGCTCATAACACCCAAAGGTGGCAGACCAGTGCCCTGAATTCACCTAACGCCTGCCAGAAGGCAGAGGTGTGGTTTTCCACTTGTCCATTATTGTGAGCGCTTGAGGGAGAGCTCCTGCCTGTGACTTCATTGTGTGCCACCAATAGAGAAGAGTTATCGGACAGCTGGGGGCTGAGGTGATTCTGGTAACTCTCCTACTTCCACTTGATTTACAGTGCTTCGTGTCACAGTTTACAAGCTGTTCTTTGTGAAGCACTATTGCTTCACAAGTTTGACAAGAAAATAGCATGGCTTTCTGAAGTTTGTTTAAATAGGCACACTTGTTTGGGTGGACTGGGCTGAGCTGTGCAGTAGAATGCATATATATTCCAAAAACGAGGAGAGCGACCATGTCCCCCGGTCTATGATCGAGCAGATATAATCTGTAGCAGTGACGAGTCCTGTTTCTGTACTGTGACTGGACGTGAATCTGGGCTGAGTGGTGTTAAAGAGCTGGTGGAGCGTTGAGGAGCTGGTGGCTGCTGAGGTGGTCTGAGAACCGTCGGTTGATTAGTTTCTCTAAAACATTTGCTGAGTTTGATAGGGTGGAGATGGGGTCTGTAGATTGAAAGCATGGTTGGGTGGGCAGATGGTTTCTTGAGAAGGGGCAAGACAGTGGCATGTTTCTGGCATTGAAAATGGGTGTTAGTAGCAGTAGGAGTCTTTAGGTGAATAGATGGAGACATTGGAAATGGGTGTTAGTAGTGATAGAGCGCGCAGGTCACCCGGCTAGGATATTTTTACCAAAATACTCACCTGGGCCCATAATATTTTTGCTACTCCGTAACATTCACCTTGGGTTACTCACACTCTACTATCAGTATATCTTGGGAATCTCTATAATTCTGATTCCTACATCTATAACCTTGCAATGTAGATACTAGGAACCTAATCACCTAGGATCAGGGAGTTGAGTATTAGGCTAGGAAATCAAGAACACTTATTACATTTTTTAATAATGAAAGAACCACAGACTCTGGGTAGGTTCAAAACTTTATTTAATCATCATCATCATAATCATATGTCATGAGCAGGAAATTAAACGCTATAAGACTATCTATAATCAAAAGCATAAGTAACGTGTAACTGTACAAAAGATAGATTATACTAAGCATTTAATAAAATTTGAATAAAAGGAGGTTAAGAACAGGGAACATGCTATTATTCAGATAACAATCTTTTACCAACATTGACTAGAGGAGGGTAAAGAAAAAGAACATGCTACCCTCGAAGACTTTATAGCAATTAAAGAAAACTTAAATTCAGTATAGCTCAATACTATAGGGTAGGTAAAATTTGGAACATACTATTAAATTCGGCTTATCGCCTAGAGGGAGGGTAAGATAAGGAACATATACTAAAATAGAAACAATTTAGCATTAACAAAAGGTAGGTCAAAAAGTGGAACATGCTAATAGACGAGAAATGCATGAAATCTCATTTATCAAGGGACAGGGGAGAAAAAGGAACATATGCAAATATGCTTTGCAATATTCGAGAATTAGAAATGCAAATATAGATAAGCATTCACCCACACAGACTTTATATTTACCTAGGATAGAGTGAAGACCAACCCTGGCCACGGGTCAGTTGGAAAAGACAAAAAGGGACCCTCAAGGACTTAGGTGCCAGGAGGCGAGCAGTTACAGCTCATGGACAGTCAGGACAGGATAACCCCAGAATTTGGATCAGGACCGGGTTCACCAAAGGGTACGACCAACACCCGCAGCTTCGGTTGCAACGCCTCGCCTGCGCTACTCCCTCTCTGCAAGGAATTTGCCAATAACCCCGATTGGGTTCTCGAACCTCCCAGCAAAGTGCTTCGCCAGCACTTTCAAGTCTGCAAAAACCTTGAATGGGTTTCTCGAACCTCCCAACAGAGTGCTTCGCAGCTCTCTGAGTTCAGTCACCTATAGAGTGTGTTGAGTCAGTGACAGGTCAGCTATTCGGACAAGTCGGACAATTTCTCTAGCTAAACCTACGCTAGTTATACTGTTTTCCGGGTCAATGTACCACCCCCCAATGTTGCAAGTGTAAGGATCCCCAATTTTGATTGGACAAAGGAGGAGGTTAAGTCATCACACCACCTAAATATTAGACTTTTTCAGGCTTAATATTCAATCTCTGCACCCACCCCTTATTTTCTATCTTCCCATGACATATGCTTTTTGACTAACAATGGTGAATACAATATTTATGTACAATTGTAGCAAGTTTAGTACAGTTCAACTTCGTTCAGCTAGGTTGAAGTTCAGTTTCCCAGGAGCATCTTGGTGGTGGCTGACAGCTGGCTGGGTTCACTGCTGCAGAGTTCTCTTCCTTCCACAATTGAGACCTGCCCAGTAGGGACTTCCAAAATGGGGTAGTAAGCACCTCCCAGGCCCAAAGGATACGATACATGAAAAGCAAGAGAAACTAATTTAGAACACAATAATAAATGATTACACTGTATACCAGGAATCACTATACTACATCCATTACTGTAATATAAACTATAGCATTATTGTTTATGCAGAACAAACAGCTTTCCGAAAGCGGCAATGCAAGCTTAAAGCATCTGAGAACACAGAGCAGCCATATTAGCTTTATTGCACATGCGCAACTATTTTCCCTCTAAGACATTGAATACGTCACGTCACATGGTTATTGATGACGCATGCGCAGTCTAAATTCCTGCGTAGCAGCGGCTATTTAATATGCAAGCGTATTATGGTTAGTAGACATATAGGTAAGCGTCCCTCGGACACCCCGTGTAATGTAAAATGTGCAGTATTAGTAACACGAACATGTTGGTTATTTTATTAACATTATTTGAGGTTCATGATACAAGCGAGTCGCTTAACGTGCAAATCCTTGCTCCATCAATCCCCTCTTTGATGATATTTACTATCATCACTATTAATGGAACCAGATGCCAAATTTTCACATTTCACCCATTTCAATTTCTTCAATCTTTCTATTTATCTTTTTCTCCGCCCCTTTATTGGGATGTGAATTTTTCACTCTTTTATAAATCCGATTATTTAATTCTTCTAATTCAAGTTCATCCACATTTCTCTTTACTCCTCTCTTATTTACAGCATACTTCTTTTTGTGTTTTCGACATTTGCAGCAAATTAATATAATAAACACTAGTAAACCTATTCCCGCTATTGGCATCAGTATTTTACTCACAAGACTCTTACCTAGATTAGAAAGCCAACTACCTACAGAGGAGAGACCATCAGTTAGTCTCTTAAAGGCACTAACAACCTCCAGTGGTTTGAGCTCTCTTTCCAAATTTGTAATGTTTTTCACATACCTTTTGATTTCTACACTTTTGTCCGTAATGTAAGTCCAACAATGTTGCACTTTCAACATTCTACAGACTCCGCCCTCTTTTGCCAATAGGGTGTCAAGAGCAAGTCGATTTTGTAAAACTATAGATCTGATCGCAACCAATTCGGTATTGACCATCAGGAAACCTCCAGCAGTGTCAGTTGATAACCGATCTACTACTGTCGACAATTTGCATATTTTATGTGTATTCAGAGCCACTCCCACTGTAGGTATCAAGGCACTAAATATATCACCTATTATTTCTCCAACACTTTCTCTTTTACTACGTATTAATCCATTAGTGTTTTCATTGCTTCCAGCAATTTCATTTACATGGTATACTTTTGGAAAGACAATACCAAAAAACCAACTTCCGTACCAATGGTCCGGTAATTTGAAATAAGCCTTGTTCCCACATATATAATAGATTCCGGGAAACACAGGTTCTGACCCATTTTTGAAACCCCAACCTCCAATTACTTTATAATTGTGATCACATTGACTGGAACCAATGAATATGTTATTATAATAACTAGTCCTCTCTCTGTGAAGACAAATGTTTCCCCTTCTTTTCGAAATCCAGTAACATAGCAGCATTAGCTCCACCATTTGAGGTGCTCCCTATACTCTCAGCCCATTTAGGAGTTTTCTGCCTTTTGTCATTTGCTTTTCTTTGGAAACTTTCTCTTCTTTTCTCTGCCATATATAGAAACATTTTCTCCTGCTCGTGTAAGGAACAGGTCAAGTTATCTCTATGAGCCTCACCTAAATCTATTGTACCTATGGTTAGAAAATATTCCCCCATATAACGTGTCACATCACTCTTAGTATGTACAGGATTTAGATGTCCACGTATAGGAAGTTCAGAAAGTATCACATCTGAATTAGAGGAATAGTACTGTAAAGGTCCTCTCTTATAGAATAAGCTAGCTAGAATACTACATGAAATTCCATATGTTAGTGGCAAGTGATGGTAGGTCACACCCTCAGCTACTGAAGTAGGTAGCTTCATACAGACGTAACAGTCTTCTATCTCCATGGCTTCTACGTAATGTACTAAAAGGTTTGCAAATACATTTAAATGCGTTCGGTTCTTAATTCTATGATAGTGCAGTCCTTCCTCATCTGGTGCAGTCCATTCTAGTTTGTCTGAGGCTAACTGCTTTCTCGTGTCTTTGTACACTTTGTTGTGTACCTTTCGTCTGCAGCTCTTCTGCGTCCTTTGTCACTGTCTTAGTAGGGTACAGATTAGTATCTTTACTCATCATGTAAGGAATAGCTATAGTTAGTCAAATCCATAGTATAAGTACTAAGGCTACACTACATGAACATACTTTGCAGCATGTTTTACAGCAATTTCATCCCGGTCTCCCATTCACAGAGGAATCAGACATTTTGACTCTAAAGAAGCTTCAACCCCTCTTTGTAACTTTGCACAGGTTGCTTAGTCAGGCAATTTTCAGGTTGGTTTCACTTCGTCTGTCTGGTCAGTAATCAATTCTTCATCACTTTCGTAATTTATTTCAAGGTTTTCAAAGTCCTCCAACACCAGATAAGTCCATTCAGGACTCTGATACTTGTTATTCAGTCTCTTTATTCGGGCACTTCTTCTCTTTGGTTTTATCACAGACTAATCAGTTTTACTGGAGTCTTTGTTTTCCTGCTCGAGTTCTTCATCGATAGTCTTTAGTCTTAATTTCAGTCTTTTGACAAATCTAGGTACTTTGTATCCTTTTCTGAATCTTTTAACCGGCACTATGCTTTGGCCCTCTTCAGAGGCTCTTTTATTTTCACTCAGTTGTAAATTGTAAATAAAAATTGATACTTGTATAGCGCAGTACTCACCCGCAAGGGTCTCAAGGCGCTTGTATAAATACCACTGTGGAACCCATCCTGGCTTTCCCTGTGAGGCGTCCACTCCTGGGAACCCCCAGGTGGAGGCCAGGCATCCTCAGCGTTGTGGGGGCCGTTGTGGAGATTAAGCAAGCTATTGCCCAGAGTTGCAGAGTGGGACTCCATGATTGGAAAAGGCACCGAGGCAAGAATTATCAGGTCCGTGGAATTTTGAGCCCAAGACACGCCGAGGCGGGGAATTGAACCCTGGTCCCGGGCTAGACCTCTGCATCAGGGTCTGCTGCTCTAATCATTGAGCCGCACTTCTCCACATCTGCTTCAGTGTCTTCTTCCCTTCCTGTCTGACTAGTCCCAGGTCTTATTTCGGTTTCTTCTGCCTGGTTACTAAACTGGCCTTGTTCTGGTGTATGCTGGTTTTGGCTTTGTTTTGTTTCAATTTCTTCTACCTGAACACCTTTGTCTAGTTCTATCTGATCCTGTCCAAGCACTTCGAACTTTTGATCTTCTTCCGCTTGAACTTCCGCCCTAATTTCTATCTGTCCCTTTTCAGGCTCAGGAGTTCTTGGAGGAGTGTCAATAATCGGTTCTTTCCCTATCTGGTCTTCCTCATCATCAGATTTGATTTGGATTTCGATAATCTGATCGTCTTCTTCTATTCCTGTCTCGTCCTCACTATCCCACTCTCTATCTAGGTAGGTTTGTCTTCTTGTTCTTATGGGATCTAGAGTCAGGTCGATTACCGTATTTTCCGGCGTATAAGACGACTTTTTAACCCCTTAAAATTTTCTGGAAAGTCGGGGGTCGTCTTATACGCCGGGTACAAAATGTTAAGGTATGTTTTCATGCGCTTTTTCATAGCGAGGACTTCACTCGAAGGTGTCAGACCGCTTCACAATAAGAAATAACAAGAAACAACACACCTTATGTTAAAAAAATACAGCCACCGGCACTGGCAACGTCCACACCCAGCCCCCGCGCCATGAATTGTGCAAGTATCGAAAGCGAGCGTTTTTTTTTTCATAGCGAGGACTTCACTCGAAGGTGTCAGACCGCTTCACAATAGGAAATACCGTATGTAACAAGAAACAACACACCTTATGTTAAAAAATACAGCCACCGGCCCTGGCAACGTCCACACCCAGGCCCCGCGCCATGAAGTATCGAAAGCGAGCGTTTTTTTCATAGCAAGGACTTCACTCGAAGGTGTCAAACCGCTTCACAAGCGAGCAAATGGCGCCATGAGTCTTACCTCGACTGCCGCTGCCGCTGTACACGCGCCTCCAACCGCTTGCACATCCCCAGGCAGACGAGGCAGCAGGACGAGGCAGCAGGACGTCCGAAATACGGTATATGGTAACGGGCAGCCAGCGCCGAAGATGGCAGCGCCCGGTGTGTTGACACGTTTGGCACGTTTGGCACGTTTTGGCACGTGCCCCTCTCTGCTTGACATGGGCGTGGGCATAGAAAGGGGACTGTAGAATGTTCCCGAATGTTACCGAAGGCAGTAGAGCACTTGCCGTGATTGGCTGGTTGTTGCGAAGAGGAAAGGCAGTCTGGTGAGCACATGCCGTATTTGCGTGTGGTGTTGAAGACAGTCTCTGCACCTGTTCATACTGTACAGCACCAGTACATCCAGTGCAAATGGCAGACAGTGAAGAACCCGGCAAGGCTCCAGCAGCGCATCCAGTGCAAATGGCTGGCAGTCAAGAACCCAGCAAGGCTCCAGGAGTGGCAAGAAGAAGGAAATATGAAGCCAGTTACAAACTTAAAGTTGTGGATTTTGCCACGGAACATAATAACTGTGCTGCTGCAAGACAATATGGAGTGACAGAAAAGATGGTTCGGGCCTGGAGAGCAAATGAGAAAGCATTACGGAGTATGCCAAGGGGCAAGTGTGCATTAAGAAGAGGCACCCCACATTGGCCAGAACTCGAAAAGCGTGTAGCAGACATGGTGGCCGAGCATCGGCAAAGCGGTTATGTCGTGACCCGAAATAAAATCCGATTGGTTGCACTTCAGTGGGCCAAATCTAATCCAGATCTCAGCCACAGATTTAAGGCCACTGTATCCTGGTGTACCAGATTCATGGGAAGGCATAATCTGGTATTGCGGCAAAAGACAAAAATTGCCCAGAAATTACCTGCGGATCTTGATGCCAAAATGCATAGCTTCCATCGCTACGTTATTAGGCTGCGCAATGAACATGGCTATGCGCTAAGTAGCATCGGAAATATGGATGAAACTCCAATGAATTTCGATATGATTGCCAACAAAACTGTCCATCAAAAAGGCGAAAAGACAATTTTAATAAAAACAACAGGACATGAGAAGTCCAGTTTCACAGTGGTACTAGCATGCACAGCTGATGGCGCAAAGCTGAGACCAATGGTTATTTTCAAAAGAAAAACAATGCCGAAACTCAAGTTCCCTGTTGGTTGTTTTGTGCATGTGAATGAGAAAGGATGGATGGATGAAGAAGGGGTAAAGCTATGGCTTGATAATGTATGGAGCAGGCGACCAGGTGGACTTCTACAAAGACGTAGTCTACTGGTGTGGGATATGTTCAGGGCTCATTTAACTCCAAGCACCAAGCAAAGGCTGGCAAGAATAAAAACAGATGCTGCAGTTATACCTGGAGGATTGACATCGTTGGTGCAGCCACTGGATGTGTGCCTAAACAAGCCATTTAAAGATCGCATCCGAGAACAGTGGAATGAGTGGATGGTTAGCGGTGAAAAAACATTCACAAAAGGAGGAAACATGCGTGCTCCACAGTTGGATGTTTTGTGCACCTTTGTTATAAAGGCCTGGAACGACATTGATGCAGAAACTGTAATAAAGTCTTTCAAGAAGTGTGGCATATCAAATTCATTAGATGGTATGGAGGACGACTATTTGTGGGAAGGTGAAGAGGATGCCGAAGAAGAGACCACATCATCTGATACGGAATTGGTACCAGATCCATACGATGACTGCCTTACAGATGTACCACAAGATCTCATTGACTTACTTATGAGATCAGATGACGAAGAGGAGGATTTTGAAGGCTTTTAAAGGGAACGTTGTAAATCCTGTAGAAATCCCTTGGATTTATGGAAAGTTATGGGAAGTTTAATCCACTTGCACTGTTTCATGCACTAATTTATGTTTACCGTACCGTACCGGTATATTCAGAAGTGACAGTTTTTCATATGGTTCTAAATAAAAATATTGCGAGTAAAGCAAGATTGTTTATACAACCAATTTGTTTGAGTTCAGTCTTTGAGTTTGTAAAATAAACGCTTAGGTAACACTGTCCACTGATAAAGCCTTACTGCTCACCCACAGGAGGAGGACTAGACTAATACAGTAAGTTCAAAATACCAGTACATTCTCGGAATGGCTATGCAGGACTGCGTTGGACTGCGCTGGAAGTGGGGGTCGTCTTATACGGCAAGTATAGCACAAAACCTAAAATTTTTCAGGCAAAGTAGGGGGTCGTCTTATACGCCGGGTCGTCTTATACGCCGGAAAATACGGTACTGGGACCCAATCATCTTGACTGGTGCTCGGTTGTTCTTTTTCAGCTACTTCAGGACCAATTTCTGGAGACCCCTCAGCTGCACAACCTTCAGCCTCAGTTTCTTCCGATTCAGTCACCGTCTTCGTATGGCTGGCATGAATCCACCGTGGCACACCTGCACACTTCACAGCTGTGGTGGTAACCAGAATCACCTGTCTTGGTTTTCCCCACTTCGGTGCAAGGCAACTTTTCCGAGTATGTTTCTTTATTACAACCCAATCACCTTGGTTTAAGTCATGTGCTGGAGTTGCTGGCCTGGCGACGGTGTCTTCCCCAATCTGGTGAGAGATAGAACGCACTTGGTCACCCAGTTGCTTGCAGTACTCTAGCACCAAATCATCAGATATGTTTATCAGTTTGTGTCCTGGCACCCATGCTTGCCGCATTGCTCTTCCCATCAGTATCTCATGGGGACTCAAGCCTGCCTCCCGGTCTGGAATACTTCAAAGTCCCATCAAGACAAGGGGCAAAGCATCAGGCCATTCCATTTGAGTAGATTCACACATTTTCCCCAATCTTGACTTAATAGTGCCATTCAATTGTTCTACCACTCCAGAAGCCTCTGGACGATATGCACAGTGCAGTTTTTGCGTAATTTGGAATGCTTCACAGAATTGTCTTATCACTTCGCTATGGAAATGCCCACCTCTGTCTGATTCAATTGTGACTGGAAAACCGTACCTAGGTATCAATTCCCTAAGTAACAATTTGGCTACAGTGATGCTATTGTTTCTGTGGGCAGGGTAAGCTTCTTCCCACTTTGAAAACAGATAGACAATGACAAGGACGTACTTCATTCCTCGACAAGGGGGTAACTGAATAAAGAGTTTTAATCATATGAAAGGGCCTTCTGCCTTTTCAATTGTACCTGGTAAAACTACAGTTTTCTTTCCAGGATTAAATTGTTGACAGACTAGGCACCTTTGGCAAAGTGCCTCTGCTATGTTCCTGAATTTCGAATTGAACCATGTTTTCCTGAAAATGGGTATCATGACGTCTCTTCCTAAATGCGTATCTCCATGTATCAATCTAGCCATAGGAGCAAGCAGACAGTCTGGCAAAACAGGCACGCCATCAAGGTACACAATGACACCATCCTCATTCCTTCTCTGACAACTAAATTTTCTCCATCTTTCGTTTTCTTTTGGTTCTGCTGCAGTCTGCAAATCTCTCACTTCTTCCCATGTTTACATTTTCTCAAACATCATAAGTTGGCAGCTGTTTCCGCTTACCCCCATCTTTTTATTAATCGCCATTTTGTACTTTGCACAATGTTGGGCCAGTTGCTCAGCATATCGATTACCTGCTGTCACTGTGTCATTGCCAGATTTGTGAGCAGCACACTTGACCACAGCCAATTCTTTTGGTAACTGGATTGCTTCCAGTAACTCTTGCACAAAATTTCCGTTTCTGATAGGAGTACCTGAAGAAGTCAGAAACTGCCTTTGCAGCCACAATTGGCCAAAGTCATGCACAACCCCATAACCATACTGGCTATCAGTGTATATGGTTATTTTCATGTTCCTCCCAAATGTACAGGCTTTTGCCAATGCAACCAATTCAGCTATTTGTGCAGACTTAACTCCATGTAAATAGGATGCTTCCACTGGACCTCCTAAAGTGCATACTGCATAAGCAGCACTTAAGCCTCCGTCCTCATGTCTCATGCCTGAGCCATCTACAAACAGCTCGTAATCTTCATCATTTAGGGGCACTTCTTTTATATCTGGGCTTGGTTTTGTGCTATACTCAGTCAGATCAAGGCAGTTATGCTCAACTTCTCCTTTCACTTCTGCTGTAAGTGAATTTGGTAGTAAGGTAGCTGGATTCAAAATATTACTTCGAGCAATGGTTACATTTCCTGCACCTATAAGAATTCTTTCATAATTCACCCGACTGGGTGTGAGATACTGAGTTTTGGTTCTGGTCAACAAAATTACAACTGCATGTGGAACATACACAGTTACAGGATGTCCCATAATGATGGATTCACTCTGTTCAAGACTCATGCAAGTTGCAGCTACTGCTTTCAGGCATCCAGGTAATCCAGCAGCCACTGGGTCCAAAGTAGAAGAAAAATATGCCACTGGACGTTTGGTCAAAACATGAATTTGGGTCAGGACTGAAAGTGCACAATTGTCTTGTGTGTCACAAAACAGTGCAAACTCTTTCGAGTAATCAGGCCTTTCCAATGCAGGAGCTGTACACAGGCATTCTTGTAATTTCATAAAAGCTGACATGCTTTCGTCATCCCAATCCACTGGGTCCTTAGCTCGTTTCTTTGTCATTTTTATCAATGGTCTTGCTAGGACTGCAAATCCCACAATCCATTGCTGCAGTATCCTACAACCCCAAGGAACATTCTTATTTCTTTCTGTGTATTGGACAGTTCCATGTTTCGAATTATTCTAATCCTTTCTGTGGTAACTTTCATGACACCTCTCTCTATCTAGTGCCCCAGATATTTCACTGTGGAGGTACAGAATTGTAATTTGTCTGGCGACACTTTATGTCCTCCTTCACCTAAGTGGTTCAGTAAGGCAATGGTGTCAACAACACAGTCTTTCCGACTTTTAGACGCCACCAAGAGGTCGTCTATGTATTGCACAAGTACAGACTCTCCAGGTAATACCAGAGATTCAAGGCATTTTTTCAGAACTTGATTAAAGATCGAAGGACTCTCTGTGTACCCCTGAGGAACACGATTCCAGACATAAACATGACTGTCGAATTCAAATGAGAAAATAAATTTGCTGTCTTGATGCAATGGAATTGAAAAGAATGCATGGCATAGGTCGATGACAGTAAACCATCCAGCATTCCATGGTATATGGTACAAGATCACTGCAGGGTTTGGCACAACAGGACAACAAGGAACAACAATTTTATTAACCTTGCGCAGGTCCTGTTCAACCCTGTACTTACCACTTGGTTTCTTTATTCAAATTATGGGCGAGTTACAAGGACTGCTCAATACCTCTTGTATGATATCTGCTTCCAACAACCTTTTTATTTTAATGGCACCCCCTGCTTTTACTTCTGCCCTCATTTTGTACTGTCGAGTATATGGGTAAACTGCATCTTCTTTTATGGCTATTTTAATTGGGTCAATGTTTGCCATCAATCCTACATCTTTTCCAGTAAAATCCCATACCTCTGTTTTCACTGTCTGTTGTAATTCTTCAGGTAAGTCTTGTATTGTCAGTCTTTTAATTTCTGAGTCAGGTCTTATTAACATCAATGTATATATTCCGTCTTCATCTGGGGTCTGAATTTCGAAGCCATTTGGAGTGAAAAAGATAGTACAGTTCATTTTGCACAGCAACTCTCGCCCTAATAAGTTCGCAGGACTTGAATCACAGACAACAAATCTACGCATTTCTTTGAAATTCCCTATTTTAATCTCCATTGGTTCTGTAACTGGGGTACTAATTAATTTATTAGAAACACCCACTACTTGGATCGCTTCTCCCGAGAGGGGTAGGTTTGGAACGTCTGCTGTTCTCACAGCAGAACGGGTAGCACCAGTGTCTAACAGAAAGGTAACATCATTTCCTTCAACCTTTCCTTCAATGTATGGCCCTGACTGGTCTACCGGCAAGGAGGCGCCAAGCATGCACTCCTCGTCCTCCCCCCTCAGGCACCGTCAGTAAGGTTCATCACAGAGGAATGTATCATTTAACAGGAATTGCGAAGTTGCTGTATTTCTATCTTCCCTTCCTTCCCAAACTTCGGTGTCTTCGCCCTGTTGTGCTTTGCTCCTATAATTTGGCCTAGGTGCACGAGGCAACTGATTCTGTTTTACCTGTTGCTGGGTCTTCCGTGGTCCCTCATTCTGCGCCTGTGGATTTAAATCATTAATTTGCACATTATCATTCTGCACAGCCTTACACTCGTCCCTCCAGTGCCCCATCTTTCTGCACCCGTGGCAGGGAAATTTCTTCCTAGCCTCTTCTCTACTCATTTTTACCCTTGGTTTTCCTCCACCCCCAGGGCTCTGATTCTGAGTGTTTGTCATTTTGCTTAACGGCTGTTCCTGGTGCTCTGCTAATTTTACTTGTGCCCACATGACTTTTTCTTTCAATTCCTTTTTTCTTATTTTCTAGCTCATCTTCACAATATTTCGCATATTTAAGGACTTCATCAATTGTTTTAGCTTGCCAACAGATTTTATTATCTTTAATCCACTGTGAGATCTCAGGTCTTAACCCTAACGCAAATCGATAAATGAAATGGGTCATGTCCTTCATTTCAATATTATCTAGCCCACTGTACGTTTTGAACACTTGTAACAGACGCTCATAATATGAATGCACAGTCTCATCGCGATTTTGAGTAGTTCTATCTATTCGGGTCCAGTCTGTCTCTTTTGCAGGCACCTTTCCTTTCAGGTACAACATGACCTGATTGTACTTCCTCATTACATCTTCGGACGGAGCACCTGTCTTCGGGTCTCTAGGGTACTCCTCATTTGGCCAATCAACAGCAATTTTACATTCTGTCCACAGATCTACGGGAACTACACTGTCAAAGAACCCATCTATATCTTTCAGGAGGCATTTCGAGACTTTCACAAATCTCTCGACCTGTCTGTACCAATCTACAGGTTTCTCTCGTAATTTTGGGAAGTCATTTGTAAATGATACAATATCTTGTCTGGACCATGGCACATGTACATATCCTCCACCTGGTACTTCTCGCATGGGACATAATTTTTCTACCTTGTCTGCTTCTTTTAGGACAAATTCTGAAGCCAATTGCCTTGACCGCACCTCTTCCTTTTTTTTGCCCATCTTGCTCTCCATTTCTCTAGATCACCCCATTTTTGCATCAAATTCATCAGCTCTCTAATCTGGACCTTCTTTCCTGACACATTCATGTTTTCTAAATCTTTGTCAGAAAATTCTACTCCATCGGGTTTCTGCAATACTTTAGATTTGCCAATGTCAATTCCCATGCTAGCTGCCATATCCATTAATTTTTCGAGAAACACCCTTGTATTTCTAGTGATGCTTTTACAGACAAACTGCAATTCGTCTTCACTGAGGGTATTCAATCTTTCCAGTCCCACATTCCCATTCATCAATTCTTCTATTTCAATTCTTAATTTAATATAGGTCTAATGGCTTGGGCTGCATTTTAGGTCTCTCTATTTCTCGGGTCGATCTCTCTATTTCTTCAGGAGTCACTTCTCGTACCTGATGAAGTCTCTATCTGTACTTCCCTTGCCGGTACAGGTGTAGGTTTTCTCATGGAACCACGTTCAGGCTCTCGTATTGGTAAATCCATCAAGGAAATCACTGATTCACATTTGCTTGCCTGATCATCTATTGTCAGGGTTTCTTTCCTTGGCTGCACTACTGATGTCGTTATAACTGGAGCTTTTGGACTAGCTTGTTTGTCTCCATACAATGGAACAACTGGGCCAATGGTTACTGGAATTGTCAAAGCCTCAGGACTTGTATTTGACTGGGATATCTTCTGAATTAATTTGCTTCTCTGTTTATTTAAAGCTTCCTTTTCACTTTCTTGTAAGACCCGCTCAAGGGAGGTCTCATGAATCACTTGCGGAACTAAAGGTGGATTAAAGAATGGAGCAGTCGGATTTGAAGTGCTTGTCCCCTCATTACAGGAAGGTCTATAGAACGGAACAGTCGGATCAGATGTACTTGACCCCTCATTACAGGAAGGCTTAAAGAACGGATTTTTCGTGTTTACTATTCTTGTTTCTTTACTATATGGTGGTGGATTTTTCATTAACAAATCCTCCAGGTATTTATCATCCGAATCACCAATAGTCATTAAATGTCTGGTTTTCTCTGTCCTTTTACCTCCCATAGGCTCCTCTACGGTTAGTACTGGGTAAAGTCCTTCCACTATCATATTCTGTCTCCACTGTTTCATTTTTTTCTCTTTTGCTTCTCAGTGCATTTTTGGGTACCATTTACTTATCCCTTTGTCAATTCTGGGTCTATCTCGCTCAAAGGCCTCAATCTCCCATTCTTCTAAAGCCTCATATTGCGTCAATCTAGGTCTGGGATGTAAGTCATTCATTCAGTTTCTCAAATTGTACAGAATTCTCCCATTAAAGGTACCGTTTAAAAGGAATGCTAAAATTCCATCATCTTTGGTATATTCCACCCATTTTTTCAACAATACACAAGCATGGTATCCTCCGTCAAACATCATAAATGAAGCGGGAGTGTTGGGTGGTGGAATAATTACTCCTTCTCTAGTCTTAATCGGCTTGTCTTTCTTGAAATAATTTTTAACTTTGTCTACCAGAGTCATTTTTCTCATGCTTCCATACATATTGTAAGGTCTGCCTTTTAACATCTGTTCCTTAGCAAACCGTAAGTATCTCGGATCAGGTAGAGTTTCTGGATATCCCGGATACCACATATACTTCCCAAAAACTTAAATCGTTCAAGAATACGTACTGCTGTTTACTAAATTCTTCCAATGCTAGCGCATCTTTTATTTTTTGACAACCAATCAACACTGTGGTTGCAAATACTTTCCAACAATGGGTGCGTGGCCTTTCCGTGAGACAAGTTCCCACGCTCCTGCGCTCACCCCTCCTTTACAATACTATCTCAGCTACACGCCCGCTAATTCGACCAATACCAGCGCGGGACAGAGTGACGTCAGTGCAGCTCCCCAACTGACTCCCTCCTTCACAAGGTAACTGAAATTCAATTTCTTTCTTAAAGTGCAAGTGCTTTATTTAATTTAAAACGTATAACATTCGCCACTGTACTCGAGTGTCTGGAAAGGAAAGATTTGTTTTACTGCAAGTAAACTTCTTCTGTCTACTTTTCATATACTACGGATAGATCCCTTCTGCCTATCCTTCATACAAGCATTAGAGAACCTGCTACTCCCTTGACTCATCCACTCTGGGATATATACTAAGTCTAAAGTTTCACCAGCGAACCGTTTTGCTATCAAACAAGCTCCGACGAACCTGCTACTTCTTCCGTGTCACCCTTACTAGGTTATATCACAATAGAAGTTTTGCCAACAAACTCGTTGCTATCATTTATTCAATCATTCATACAGAAAACCCTAATCAGTGCTTCCAGTTCTGCCTAACCATGCACTAATTTTCCTCGAGTAAGTGACCTCACTGCGATGTGGCTTCTATTACCACCCGCTATTCTGCCCCCGGGGATTCCAGACAAAACATATAACAGTTACGCACAATTGTAATTAGTACATATACTTCAATATAGCAGCATCGACATAAGCATTTCAATAATAACACATTTGATCGATCAATAATGAAAACTTAACCTACTAACTAACTATCTACCTAACTTTATCTAATCCCTAACCTTAACTAATCCCTAACCATAACTAATCCCTAACCATCCTCTGCTTACCAGAAAAGTATACTGATAGAGCGCGCAGGTCACCCGGCTAAGATATTTTTACCAAAATACTCACCGGGGCCTATAATATTTTTGCTACTCCGTAACATTCACCTTGGGTAACTAACGCTCTACTATCAGTATATCTTGGGATTCTCTACAATTCTGATTCCTATATCTATAACCTAGCAATGTAGATACTAGGAACCTAATCACCTAGGATCAGGGAGTTGAGTATTAGGCTAGGTAATCAAGAACACTTATTAAATTTTTTAATAACGAAATAACCACAGACTCTGGGTAGGTTCAAAACTTTATCTAATCATCATCATCATCATATGTCAAGAGCAGGAAATTAAACGCTATAAGACTATCTATAATCAAAAGCAAAAGTAACATATAACTGTGCAAAGGATAGATTATACTAAGCATTTAATAAAATCCTAATAAAAGGAGGGTAAGAACAGGGAACATGCTAATATTCAGATCACAATATTTCACCAACATTGACTAGAGGAGGGTAAAGAAAAGAAACATGCTACCCTAGAAGACTTTATAGCAATTAAAGAAAACTTAAATTCAGTATAGCTCAATGCTATAGGGTAGGTAAGATTTGGAACAAACTATTAAATTCGGCTTATCGCCTAGAGGGAGGGTAAGATAAGGAACATATACTAAAATAGAAATGATTTAGCATTAACTAAAGGTAGGTCAAAAAGTGGAACATGCTAATAGACGAGAAATGCATGAAATCTCATTCATCAAGGTATAGGGGAGAAAAAGGAACATATGCAATTATGCTTTACAATATTCGAGAATAAGAAATGCAAATATAGATAAGCAATCACCCACACAGACTTTATATTTACCTAGGATAGAGTGAAGACCAATCCTGGCCATGGGTCAGTTGGAAAAGACGGGAAGGGACCCTCAAGGACTTAGGTGCCAGTAGGCGAGCAGGTACTGCTCATGGACAGTCAGAACAGGATAACCCCAGAATTTGGATCAGGACCGGGTTCACCAAATGGTACGACCAACATCCGCAGCTTCGGTTGCAACGCCTGTGCTACTCCCTCTCTGCAAGGAATCTGCTAATAACCCTGATTGGGTTCTCGAACCTCCCAGCAAAGTGCTTCGCCAGCACTTTCAAGTCTGCAAAAACCTTGAATGGGTTTCTCGAAACCAATTTAGAACACAATAATAAATGATTACACTGTATACCAGGAATCACTATACTACACCCATTACTGTAATATAAACCATAGCATTATTGTTTATGCAGAACAAACAGCTTTGTGAAAGCGGCAATGCAAGCTTAAAGCATGTGAGAACACAGAGCAGCCATATTAGCTTTATTGAACATGCGCAATTATTTTCCCTCCAAGACATTGAATACGTCACGTCACATGGTTATGACTGACGCATGCGCAGTCTAAATTCCCACATAGCAGCGGCCATTTAATATGCAAGCGTATTATGGTTAGTAGACACATAGGCAAGCGTCCCTCGGACACCCCGTGTAATGTAAAATGTGCAGTATTAGTAACACGAACATGTTGGTTATTTTATTAACATTATTTGAGGTTCATGATACAAGCAAGTCGCTTAACGTGCGAATCCTTGCTCCATCAGTAGCAGTAGGAGTCTTTAGGGCTCTACGTCCATTATATCAAAAAACAGAAAATACTTAACAACATCAACCCGCACATCAACCAGGTCCGATCGTGGAAAAGAAATATTGACGATGTGCTACTCATTTGGGAAGTAAATGAGTTAGAAGCCACCAACTTTATGACCTGGCTGAACGTTCAAGACCCTTTCCTGAAATTCACATTCACAATGAGCAGGTCACAACTTGTCTTCCTGGATTTAAACATCTTCGCGAAGAATGGGGGACTTATAACGACCACCCACTTCAAACCGACTGCATGGAATTACCTCCTCATTTATGACAGTATTTACCCGAGGCAACTCAAAGAAAACCTCCCATTTGGACAATTCCAGATCATGGGCTTCTATGGGAATTCACAAGGGCCTAATATCAAGCCCACTATCGCCGCTTTAGCGGCAGTTACCTGCCGATAAAGCGGCGATAATTTTATCGCCTCTTCTTGATAATATGGCCCTTAGTCTTTGAACAGGTAGGTTTTCAGATGTCTATGGAAGGGCTCAAAATCTTGGAGGCTTCTCGGGGCTACGGGGAGAGAGTTTCAATGTTTACCTGCTAGTACTGAGCAGGCTGTCTGGTAGAAGGAATACATAGCAGTTGGGCTGATTGAGACCTCAAAGGGTCTGTTAGGATAGTATGAGGTCAGTCTGTCTATGTACTTTATGCTTGTTTATGTTTGCTGCCAAATCGGTAGGCAGACAAAATATCGAAATTAAAATATCGATATACAATAATATCGATGTTTTAATTTCGACAGTATAGAATATCGATGTCCAAAATATCGACAGACAGAATATCGTTTTTTTAAGGTAGGTATGTTACTAATATCGAATTTTAATAATATCGAAAAAAAATTTAGTGTTATGTATTTTATTATGTTGTTTATATGTTTGTTAAACATGTTTTGTAATGTATGTTTGAAAATTTGTAAATTTGTTTACATTTTGCGTTTTAGTATCAGAGCGGGTTGTGGGTTTATAGGGGAATAGGGTGTGAAGTAATTTAATAATAATTAATTAATTAATATATGTTTGTAAATATTTTTAATTAATAATTAATTAATATTGATTAGTTAATTAATTAATATAATTTTTTACATATTTTTTATTAATAATTAATTGGTAATTAAATAATATTAATTAGTTAATTACATTAATTAGAGTAATTTTTTTATATATAATTTTTTGTTATTGTTAATTAATTAATTGGAAAAAAATAATATTAATTATTAAATTAAATTAATTACAGCTAATGTGCTAATATATTTACTTTATTGTTATTGTTAATTAATAATTAATTGGTAATTAAATAATATTAATTAATTTTGGGTATAGGAGTATTTTTAGGGTTCAGGGTCAGTTTTGGGTTTTTGGGTAAAGGGGTATTTTTAGGGTTCAGGGTCAGTTTTGGGTTTTTGGGTAAAGGGGTATTTTTAGGGTTCAGGGTCAGTTTTCAGTTCTTGGGTAAAGGGTTATTTTTAGGCTTCAGGGTCAGTTTTCAGTTTTTGGGTAAAGGGGTATTTTTAGGGTTCAGGGTCAGTTTTCAGTTTTTGGGTAAAGGGGTATTTTTAGGGTTCAGGGTCAGTTTTCAGTTCTTGGGTAAAGGGGTATTTTTTGGGTTCAGGGTCAGTTTTCAGTTTTTGGGTAAAGGGGTATTTTTAGGGTTCAGGGTCAGTTTTGGGTTTTTAGGTAAAGGGGTATTTTTAGGGTTCAGGGTCAGTTTTCAGTTCTTGGGTAAAGGGGTATTTTTTGGGTTCAGGGTCAGTTTTCAGTTTTTGGGTAAAGGGGTATTTTTAGGGTTCAGGGTCAGTTTTGGGTTTTTGGGTAAAGGGGTATTTTTAGGGTTCAGGGTCAGTTTTGGGTTTTTGGGTAAAGGGGTATTTTTAGGGTTCAGGGTCAGTTTTGGGTTTTTGGGGTACAGGGATATTTTTAGGGTTCAGAGTCAGTTTTGGGTTTTTGGGGTACAGGCGTACAGGGTAAAAATAAATTACATTTAAATTAAATCAATTAAATGAAATTAAAAAAAATAAAATTACATTAAATTATTACGTTTTTTATTTATTTTAAATGTATATGTATTAGTTTTCATTTGTTAATTATGTTTTAATATTTTTATTTAATATTTGTAAAATTATATGTATTTTAAAATTATTTTTACATTATCATTAATACATTTTAAAAAACGATATTTTTAATTTCTATATTTTTGTACTACGATATTAATTTTTTGATATTTTTGTACTTACCTTTATGAAGATATGACTCCGATATTTTTGATTTCGATATTTTTGTCTCGATATTTTTGTATGTAGATATTCTGTCTGTCGATATTATGTCAGACATTCGCCAAATCATGTTTTTATTTATCCCTCGGCATCAGTGCATGCATTCCGTGCATTGTATTTGTCTATACAGCCTAACACATATTGTATTGTAAACAGACTGCTTTATCATGCTACCAGGCAAACCGTGTTTGACTTTGCGGGTGTTCCCACACTTTTCCTCAGTATAGCACACTGAAACCCGGCTGGGGGGAGTCAGCACTTGACAATAAATCTTTAAATAAATGCGCAGCCAGTCAGGAAGCAGCGGGCCCATTTCCTTTGCATAGATTAGGGCTCGTTGTCTCTTTGGTAAGCACTGAGCAGCCCTCTCGGTACTAGTGTGTCTTACAATTTTATATTAACATAACATAATTCATTAGTAGTATATTGGCGTTATCGGGGATTTAATGTGTAAGGCGATGAAATGAGCACCTTTCTACTTAAGGAAAGGAGGGAGCGGCAGAGCACGTCATGGGAAGCTCATACAGTATGCACCCGACAGACACCTACAAATGGCTCTAGGGGCCGGTCTTTGTGCCGCACTGTCTATGTTTGAACAGTCTTTTGTACTGTGCTTGCTATATGTTGTTTCTGTCTTTGTTCATTGATGTTTGTTTTTTACCTAGAATGAATTGTTCGTATGCTGCAGAGTCTGCATTTCGTACTGTGGGGCAAATTACCAAGCAATAGCGATAATTATCGCTATTGCTTGGTTAGAGACAAAAGATTACTGCTGAGCTGCGGCGATTTTTATCGCAGATAAACCTTGTTATTACCAAGGTTTATCGCAAATGCGATAAAAATCGGCCGCAATGCATGAATATCGCTGAAAAGTCCGCGATATTCATCCATTACCGAGCTAATGCTCTTAGCCATGTTATCCACCTCCCATTGGATAACATGGCTACTAACTGCTCAGGGCAGGTGTTAGCTTTAGGAGATAATCGAGCTTAGCGCGAATATCTCCAAAAGTTGGTAATAGGAGATAGCGATGTTAGCAACTGTTTCCAGTCGCTAATATCTTGGCACGCCCACTTTGCATGTCATTAGTGATAAATACCACTGACATGCAAAGTGAGGCCCAAGATGGTCGCTATCTCCTACTAGCTGTTGCTAACTGGTGTTAGCGACAGCTAGGTAATAGGGAGATAATTTTATCTCCGCTTTCTTGGCTTTTAAAGCCAAAAAAAGCGGAGATAAACCCCCTTGATAATATGCCCCTGTATTCTTTAGTCAAAGCTGTCATAGTGTGTGTTGTCTTTGTCCTAACCTCAAATTTGCTGCTTTGTTATTGAGCTGTGCTTTGCTTGATCCATGTTGGCAGTACACTGTTCTGTCTTTGTATGGTGCATTCGGCATTTGACTCTTTTCCTCCACTGTTTTTGCCTCTTTTCTCTCCTTAAACCTCACCGTCTTTGTGCTATCTCTGTGTTACTCTGTGTTTTAATGTGCTGTTTTGTGCCACATAGTTGTCATTTTATGCTTTGGTTGCTGTGTTGTATCTGT
Source organism: Lissotriton vulgaris (assembly GCF_964263255.1). Taxonomy (NCBI): domain Eukaryota; kingdom Metazoa; phylum Chordata; class Amphibia; order Caudata; family Salamandridae; genus Lissotriton; species Lissotriton vulgaris. The sequence goes on from NW_028252455.1 coordinate 83,357, forward strand.
GCTTTGATTTTTAGGCCATATTCATTTTTTGTGTGCTCTCCTTGCTTAATACTGTTTGGTGCAGTGGTCTTTGTGCTTCCATGTCTCTGTGTTGCAACTTTATGGTGCATTGTCTTTATGTCCCACTACATGTTTCTGATCTCTCCCTGTACTGTGCTCATTATTTTGCACTTTTGTGATGCTAGGCTTTCTTGAATACATTTTTCTGCAATACTGACAGTGTGCTGTATTATCTTTTAATACACTTGCGCTACTTAATTCGTGCTGATCGCCACGTTTTGTGCATTTTTCTCTTTCCTATGCTCTTTGTGCTACACTTTCACTTTAACGCTCTATGTTCTGTACAGTTTCTGTTGCATATCGTGTGTGCTGTGCTCACTCTGTGCTACAGTGTCTTTGTGCCATACTGTCCGTATGCTGCACTTTCTTTGCACTGCACTCGTTCCTGTCTGCACTGACCTCGGCCCTGCTTTTCCTTTGCTCTGCATTTTCTTTCCTGAAATCTAGTTGTGGAGTGCTGTGTTCTCTTCTTAAATGCTTAGGTGCTGTGTTATTATTGTGGTAGGCTCCCTTTGTCACGTGTTTGTTTTGTTGCACCCCCTTGATGCTGAGCTCCTTTTTTCTATACTTTCTGCACTATTCTTTTTGTGCTGTCCTTTCTGAATGCTACATAGTTTCTGCTGTGCAGCATTTTGAAATTGCATTTATATGGAACTAGATACTCCTGACAAGGCGCTTTATTGGCTATCCTTTCTTTCTGCAGTGCTGGTTTACAGTGTACTATTTTATGATTTGGAGGTGCTGTTCGGTACTGTTTTGTGCTGTACTTTGTTTGTGCTGTTCCAGTGTTTCTTCCAACCGGGCACATCTCCCAACTCCTGCTTCTAATATGCGACACAGATACGAGGCATCGCTGCTGAGCTTGACATGAAATCAAAGCCAAGCCTACTATAAAGTGTCTAGGAGGGGCCTTCGAGCCCTATATGTGGTACAAACGAGAGTGACTGAGGGAGAAATAAGGGAGTGAGAGATTGAGAAAGTCCATTTATCACAGAAATAGTGCTGAAAATTGCACCAAAAAGATAGTAATTGTTTAAAAATGTCTTCATGGGGGAGAACCCCCTCCCCCCGAACCCCCTTATTGCCGCCGGGCTTGCTCGCTGCGCTCGCTCATATGACCTTAGTTGAGTAGTATTGAAACACATTAAGACCTATGATAACCTGAAACACAGACTCCTCAAAAAAGAACATCGCTGGGTCTTCAAGCTACGCTGTGACACCCAGGGCCTGAATGATTACATCCCTTGGGGGTCAAATCACGAAATAAATAAAAAACCTGCAGTAGAATCTGTCAGGAGGCACATCCAGAACTAAACACTTAGATAACTAAAGCTAAAGGGCGTCATCTGGCTAGAACATAGACTTATATCTGCTGATGCCTGCCTGGGTTTATACACTTAGAAAAGCAAGTTCTCAGCACTCTAGCCGGCCATCTGGAAGAACACCATCTCCTTCACACCAGGCAGGCTGGGTTCCGGCCCCAACATAGCACAGAATTAGTCATGGCCTCGGTCGCCGATGAGTTGAGAGTCAGGGCAGATAACAAACAGCCCTGTGCCCTGATTCTATTAGACTTATCGGCGGCTTTCGACACGGTTAGCCACACCATCTTGCTGGACCGTGTCGCAAAACTGGGGATCACAGGCCAGGTGCTAAAGTGGCTAGAATCCTTCCTGTCTGGTCGAACCCAGAGAGTGCAGCTAGGAGACCAACTGTCTGAGATCCATGACGTGACCTGGGGAGTGCCCCAGGGGTCGGCGTTATCCCCCCTGCTTTTTAATATCTATCTACAACCACTGGTGGAGGAGCTTATGCGTATGAACTGTGAAATCTTTAATTACGCAGATGATACTCAGCTCCTAGTCCGGCTGGACAACACCAAAGAGGCCCAGGAATCAGTGAGGAATCTGTTCTCATTCACAGTCAACTGGATGACTAACAATCTGCTAAAAGTGAATGCTGACAAGACGGAAGTGCTGGTGATTAGCAACAAAGAGGATCCCTGGAGTGACTTGTACTGGCCCCCGAGCTAGGAACCACTCCGTCTCCTGGCTCTGTGGTAAAAAGCTTGGGGTTAAGGATCGATGCAGACCTCTCAATGGCCCCTCAAGTTTCTGCTGTGGTAGGATCCTGCATAGGTGTGTTGAGGCAACTGCGAAAGCTAGTCCCCATCTTATCTGCCTCCACCCTGCAATCGATCGTATCCGCCACAGTCATTTCGAGACTTGATTATGGTAATGCCTTATACCTAGGCCTACCACAGAAGCTGCTGAGGAAGCTGCAGGTAATACAAAACGATGCGGCCAGGCTGATCCATTCTTTGCCTAGAAACTCGCATGTAACCCCACTGCTTCAGAAGCTGCACTGGCTCCCAGTGAAATTACGAGTGTAGTTTAAATGTCTCTGTGTGGCTCATAAGGCACTCTTTGGGAAAGCCCCAGAGTACATTAACCAACGTCTAAAGAGGTACATTCCCGGGAGGCTATTGCGCTCAGGAACAACCTCCAACCTGTCTCAACCTAGGTTCAAATTAAAGACCAAAGGAGGCAGGGCTTTGTCTGTGCTTCTTCCACAACTGTGGAACGAGCTTCCACCTACCTTGAAAGAGGAATCGCAGCTTCTACCTTTCAGAAAGAAACTAAAAACGTATCTTTTCAGAAAGGCCTTTATGACATCATAGGAGGTGAAACAACTGAGGTTCTAGGGTCATTGGTGTGTTGTGTTCTTTCTGGTAAGCGCTTAGAGACCAGCGGTGATAGGCGCTATACAAGTAATCCCTAACATAACATAACATAACTTCTTAAAACAATGGTTAATTGGGAACCCAGAGAATAAACAGAAGGACTATGAACTAAATCATAAGTTATAAACTTGACCACGTTCTCTATGCAACATTCTAACAAACAAATTTAACCACTGTTCATTTTTGCTACTGAGCTACCACACCCAAGATGGCTGACGAAAGAGCCATGGAGAAGTGGCCATCTTCTAATGTTTTCCGGTGGTATTTCGCCGGGACAGTGAAACAAGTTCCAATATTTCCAATATTCATTTTTTACCCTTTTTTTATCATTTATGGCAGCTACACCGTAGTAACGTCAATCAATCTTGCCTAACACCAACACGTCACGCACATCATTCACCTAAGATGGCAGACGTTTTTGCCATTTTACGGCCGCCATTTTCGACGGTGTTCTGCACTAGTCTTTTACACAATGACCGGCTCCTGAGGAGAGAGACGCTAATATGCGGTCTCTCGGGGAGCGTGTAGGTAGTCTGCCGGTGAGGAGAGCTCAGTTCAAGTAAGATCTTTTTCCCTTGTAGGCGAGCAGGAAGCCGGGCAATGTTTCATTTATTTAACAGTAAACAGTAATATTTATTGTATAGTTAGTAAAAACCATTACAAAATGTGAATGCAGCAACATTAAAACACACGAAAATTTACACTGCTGAGTGAGTAAAAAATGTTATAAAAATGAGAGCGTCTTTCGGGTTAATAAAGTAAATGTGTTCAGGGCTCAAGACTTTGCCAGTTTTTTGCTTTTTCTCGAAATTGTCAATGAATTTGATTGCCCTGCAAATGAGTTGCGGATCTACTGAGCACAGGATTAGCATGATCGCAGACCGGCAGGTGCGTGTTCCATATTCCTTAAACTTGGTCTTCAACCAACTCCGACGTTCCTGGTTCAGGGCCGGGCAAATACAGATCAGGTGGATGAAGTCTTGTCTTCCTGCGCCACATAAACAGCATCCATCACGTTCTAGGGGCTTCCATTTTGGTAACTCGGCATTTGTTGGTAAGCTGCCCAGTCTTAAATTGAGGTATTTCCGTTTGATGAATGTCGAGAAAGCAAAGTCTAGGTAGGTTGCTGGTGCTAGTTTTTTATAAGATTGAATTGTCATCCAGGCATGGGACCGATGACTAAAAGTTATTTTGTCATTTAGCAACGAATGCCTATTGGCAGCCTTTTTTGTCAACTGTTTAAAGGAAAGCACTGGAAGCTTGGATTCCCAAAGTGCAGCCAGGTTAGTTGATTCAAGTGATGATTTAAGGTACTTGGCATAGTACGAGTTGGGGCTTTTGCTGATTGTTTCCCACATGGCACGGTACAGCGCAATTTCTTGATTCATCCACACATCGTACCAGAATTTTATGGTCTCGTACTTTTTTAGCAGGACTTGAGATTGCAAACCGAATTCGAGTCTGACTTGTGCGGGTGATGCATTCGTTGGTAACATAAATACACGCTTGTAGATTTTCATTTGGAGTTTGTCCAAGAGTTGTGCACTCTTGCCATGAAGTAATATGCTCCCATAAGCTATTGTTGGAAGTAGCTTGGCTTTCATTATTGTTAGCAGGGGAGAGACCAGGGGGCCTCTGAGTTCGGACGCCAAGCTACTGAAAGCGTGCAATAGGACCATGCTCCTCTTTTCCATGCTGTTTAGGTGCGTAGCAAAGTTAAGACGCTTGTCCAGTAGTATCCCGAGATATTTATAACTTTCAACCGCTTCCAGTTTGACATTTTCTATAGTGAAGGTTGGTTGCACTTTATGGCGTCGGGTTATGACCATAATCTTGGTTTTTGTACTGTTTATTGCTAGCAAATTCTGTTTGGTGTAGCGGGTCAATTCCTGTAATAGACGTTGCAGGCCTATTCTTGTCTGGCTTAGTAGGACCACATCGTCGGCATAGGATAGGTGTGTTATACAGAGATTACCTAGCCGCGGTGGGTGAGCATTGATTTGATCAAGGCTTGCTGTTAAGTCCGCCATGAATAAATTGAAAAGGTGAGGGGCCAGTACACAACCTTGCTTTAAGCCATCGAAGGTATTGATCTTCCGGGTTAGCCTCTGTCCATTGTCGATCTTTACCTGCATCCAGGTGTTACTATACAGGTCAATGATCGGCGTTAGGATTGAGTCTGGCAGGCCCTGCTGCTTCAATTTGGCCCATAGTAATTTCCTGTTGACACGGTCGAAGGCCGCCTTGAAGTCAACGAAGCAGGTATAAAGTTCCTGGTGGTTTTGTAGGCTTTTTTCACCAATTAAGCATAACGCCATTGCGTTTGCCATGGTGCCTGTTCCTCGACGAAACCCTGTCTGGTTTAACGGGATTTTGCTGTGCATATCCGACCATTGAGCTAGATCTGCTAGCACCAGAGATGCGTAGTATTTGGCTTCCGCATCGATCAGGGCTATTAAGCGGTAGTTAGTTGGATTTTTGCGGTCTCCGCCTTTGTAGATGGGGTTGATAATGGCACCCCTCCAGCTTTCCGGGACCCGACCTGAGTTGCTAATTGACCGAAACAGAATGTTGAATTTACATGCCCAGAACTTGGGGTCTTCTTTGTAGATTGCCTGCGGAATGCCATTCGGCCCCGGCGCACTCTCTTGTTTGCCTTTCTTGATTATTTTTAGTATTCGGCAATCGTCGTCTGTCCATATTGATTGATCCATGTCTTCCTGGCCGATGATCGAGCCATTAGTGCTGGTAATAGTCGTTCTTTCCTGGTTCATAGCTCTTGGCATTTCAGGTTCAGTTGTTGATGTTGTGATCTGGTTCGCCGTTAGGTTTATTGAGAATGTATCAACTATGTGTTTGGCCCAATCGCTTTCGGTGATGCATGTCATATTTACAGGTTGAGCTGCTCTGTTAATGGAGTTGACTTGTATCCAGAACGCCCTGGAGTCTGATTTTTTTATGTTGTGCAGCAATTTGACCCAGAATTCGTTAGCTTTGTTCCTTTTTTCCATCCAAACCAGCTTCTTGTATTGCCTCCTTGTCGATCGGACTTCTTGCCAGATACTTGGGTTTGTCCTTAATCCTTGTGCCCGTCTTGTGAGCTTCTGAAGTTGTTTCCTCATAGACAGTGCTGCTTTTGTGAGTTTTATATCAGTCTTCCGATAGGTCTTCTTTTTTGCATTGCTATTGGACCTTGGTAGCCTTTCCAGGAAGTCAGACCAGGTTTCTGAACATAAGTCCTTTTCTGCAGTTGTTTGTTTGAACAGTTTCTTAGCGTCTGACGCTATTTGTGGTAGGGTGATACTTGACCACCTTAACCGCTTCAGGTTGATTGTTGAGGTTATGCCTGGGATAGTTGGTGCCTTTATGTGCCTGGAAGGACTCAGTTTCATCTCGATGTGTTGCATTGAGTGATCGCTGTCTAATGAGCAGAGTATTTGGAATTTTTTAATTAGACTTAGCAGGGGTAGTGTAACTAATGTATAATCCAAGGTGGAGCTTGCATTGTGGCCTATATAAGTAACGGCAGGGGGTTTGTCATGAAAGGTTCTTCCGTTTAATACCCGTAGGCCAAGGCGTTCAAAGTCCCACATCAGTTGCCTACCCACTTTGTCTATCTTCTTAACAGGTATAATCTCCTGGGGTTCAACTTCCCACAGTTCGTTTGCTACAGAGATGTTGACCTCATCTTCTGGTGGATGTAGAAGGTTGATGTTAAAATCGCCCGTGATAATAATCTCCCAACTTGGATGTTCAAGGCGGATGTTGGCTACTACATTGACTACACGGTCGAAGAGGTCCGTTTTAGCTGATTTTTTCGGGTGGGCGTATAAATTGATCAAGATGATTGTTCTGGCATTGTTTTTTGATGTGCTTTCCAGTTTAATAATTTGTATATCTGATGCTGATGTGGCCATTTGTGAGGCTCTGATCTTCAGTGCTGTGGATATATATATTGAAAGACCCCCCCTTGCGCGTCCGTAGCACTGGAGACGTGTCGCGCTTTCATGGAAGCATACTCTTCCCGGTACATCGATTGGCTCTGTTGTCCACGTTTCTTGCAGTGCTATGATGTCATATTGGTCCCAGGTTACTGTTTTTCTACTATTGTTTAAGATGTTTTTAGCTCCTGCGATGTTCCAGGAGAGCAGCTTTATTAGTGTTACTCTGCTCTCTTCCGCTTCCCAGTGAGTTCAATTGTCACTAGTGCTCAATGTCTGTCTCCAGTGATTATTAGTCGGAGTATCAGCCCCCCTGGCACCTTGCAGTACTGAGTGAGTAATTCGGGTTTTGTAGTCATCTCTTTTCCTACATCTTCTTAGTAGCGGTGACGGATAACCCTTTTTTATTTCTTCTTTCAACGTGATTCCCCACTCTTCAAATTTGCGTGTTTCTGTGAGTAAGTTTTTTACTATTTCATTATTCCTCCAGGTGGCAAGCGTGCCTTCCTTGGCCACATTGTCCCCTAATGGGATGAATTCGATTGATAGTAAATCGGCAGATGTTAGGTGGCTTAAGCTTGGGATGGAGGATGTAAGGTGGAGAATGTTCCCTCGATTTAATAGATCTTGTGTGCCTTGAGGCTCGTAGTTAGGGATAAAAAGTATCTTTCCTGCTGTAGCTGTTTGCTTTTCCAATGGTCGGTCATTGCTAATCTGAGCTTTTCCCTCTGAAGAGGATTTTTTAGGCATGTGATCATCATGATCCTTTGCGGTGAGATGGATATATTGGGCTATTTGATTGTACCCATTGCTTTGGGTTTGCGTGAGTGGCATGTTTACTACGGCCTTTACTTCTCGGCCTGTTCGTTTTGGGCTGACCTGTTCTGAGTAGCGCCCACTTACTTTGGTGTCAGTTCCGAGGCATGGTCCTGTCCATTCTACCTTTGTGGGTTCTGCGATTTGTTGTGTGCCGTTGTTGCCTGTGAATATCGTAAGTTGTATTTGATTGTGCGTATTTCTGTCCGCCTTTGTTCTTACTTGTCTATTAGTTTTCTGATCGCTTTTCCCTAGTGTTGAATTTTCACTTGGTATTGTGATGCTTTTCCCTACCGCTGAGTTATTACTCGGTACAGTGATGCGAATGGAGGGAGGTTTTTGATTTTTGTCCTCAGATTTAACTACCACCCAATGGGGCCTTTGACTGTTTGGTTCGTTTTTATTGTGTTGATCGATCTCATTTATAGAATGCTTTTTATCTTCATTGGTGGTACGACCTTTTTGACGAGTGGTGGAGTCAGTTTTTTGTTGGTCAACTGGCCGACTATCTAGGATTTTATTTAGTTGTGTGTTGTTGCTGATCCCTTGATTCTGGCTCGGATCAGTGTCACTTGCGGCAGGTGTTGGGCTCGAAAGATCAATGTGACTGGAGTTAAAAGAGGTTATCTCCTCTTTGTTCGTTGGTTTTTTTGTTGTCCTCGATTGAGTGAGGTCATTCGGGCTTTTGCTTAGTGGTATTTGTCCTTCTTCTTGATTTTTCCCGTTTTTTTGCTCTTTGCGTGTCCCGACTGATGAGTGATTAGTCCCCTCTTTGACAGTAAGTTCCTGTTTAGTTTTGATTTTTACCTGATTGAAGATAGGAAAAGTGACCAGCGTCTGGGTGTTTATAAGCGGGTGGTTTGACGTCTGATTTCTGTTTTTTCTTGCCCGCTTTTTTTGCCGCTTGGTTAGGCCTTTATGGTCGTTTTGGTTAATTTCCCCATCCTGGTTTGAGTCCTCTGTTTCCAGTGGTTTGCGGCCGTTATTTTGTGTGATGAGGTGACTTTCACCTGTTGTTTTAGTTTCCTCTATTACACCATCAGGTGTCAGTGTCCGGTTGTTTGATTGGTTCTTTTCTGCTGATGTTTGCCGTGATGACTCATCCACATTAGATTTAATCGGACATACCTTATGTGGACTCTTGCAATTTTCAAAAGAAATAAGGTCGCATCTGATTGGTGTACAGTTATTCCACTGATTGGCGATTTTGCATTCTAGTAATATGTCTTTAAGTATTAGAGGCAGATCCTTTAATTTTTCCAAAATTGAGTGGCAGGTGCATGACTGGGATGCTGCCCACGGTTGGATCGGATCCTTAATAATGTTGGAGATACTGAACATGGTATCTAGCTTTTTGTTTATGTTGGATATGTGTTCCGCCAATGTGCTCATAAGGTGTATCTGGATGTCGAGTTTGTCTGACTGCATGTTGAGGGTTTTAATAGAGGTTTCCAATATGCACCCCAGTGCACTGTGTAGTGTGATTATTGATTCCAAGTTTTCGTTTATCTCATGCCCTGTTTCGTGCCGGTGCAGGTCCCCTGTGTTGTAGTTGGAGGAATATCCCTGTGAGGCTTGTTTTTTAGACGTTGTGTCATTCTGCCGTACTTTGATCTTTTGCCGTGTTCCGGGACGCGGTTCTGGGCTTGTTGTTATTGCTACATCGGCAATAGCTGAGCCACTTGAAATTTCTATTATTGAGGGTTCCATTTGAGCACCTGCGTCGATCATGTTTGGAGAGTCTATTGGTGCATTAATGTCCTCCTCCTGATTCACTCCACTGGATATCTCAACTGTGTTGTTGCTTAGTGGCTCTTTACTTGGAGAGATTTTTGTGCACCAATCAATTGATGGTACTCCCTGGTACTTCTTTACAGTGACCTTTGTTTTGTTGGGGATTTTTAATCCCTCTACGTTGGTATCATTTCCTTCCTGGGCCTCCATTTCAGTGATGATTGATTTACTGAAGATTTTTAATCTCTCCAAGTTGCTTTCAGTTGCATGGATGTTCAGGCAGGCTTTTTTTGTCATGGTTCTTCCTTTAAGGATAGGCACTTGAGGCGCCCAACAGGGATTTAATTCCTTTATCCTCTCTGTGGAATTATTCATTACTGGGATCTTGCGTGAATCTGATCTTGGGGTTGAGTGGGTGTATGGGGGCACCTTGTATGCTAGTTCATGCCCAGTAATGTTATGGCAGTCCGCGTTTTTGGATTGAACCACGTAGCTTCCCGTTATTATTTGGTCTTGATTTGTAGCCTTAGTTGATACTGATTCGGTTGTAGAAATTGATTCACTTTTGCTCTCTATTTTACTGGGGGAGGATATTATTGTATGCCCTTCTTTGTGGTAGTCCATAGGCTTGATAGCTCCTACATGTGTTGTTGAAGGTTTCTCATGACCTTGCTTTTGGATTAGGTCGTACCTTTCATTTTCCTTGTGCACTTGAGCTTGAAAATGAAACACGTTTTTCTTCAGGGTTGCATCCATATGATTGGGTATTTCCTCTCTTCCATTGGGCCTGTCTTCATTGGTGTGTAAGGCGCTTGGAGGAGACCTTATGTCTGTTGGTCTCAGATCTGCTTTTTTTGGTGACATTGGTTTTTGTAATCCATTTGGTGTAGTCGGCATTGCAAAAAGGGCAGCCATTGGGTCTTTCAGGAAAGTAAATTTTCCGGTAGGATTTATGTTGGTGAAAATTGAATATACTGGGGATATTAATGATGCGGGTGCACTCCCCTCAGTTGGTGGAATGGGGGATTTGGTCTTGGCCTTGGCTTTTTTCCTTGTATTTAGGGGGGGGGTTTGTTCTTGTTCTCCCAGACCTCATTCCCCTCTTTTTTTTTTTTTTTTTTTTTTACTTCCCAACTCCCCTCTGCTTCCACTCCGCCTCCCAAGCCTGTCTGCCCCCTCTAAGTTGGAGTAGCTGCCATCAGGGAGATAGCGTTGCGTTGTTGCGGAATGACTGTGAGGTGACTGCTCTCTCTGACGTTAAAGAAAAAAGAGAGAAAGAAAAAAAAAAAAAAAAAAAAAGCGCTGGATGACAGGTTTTGCCTGGGATGCAATGCCGGTCAGTTCTCTACTGTGCACTGTGTCCTTTGCACTGTTAACACGCCGTTAGACTGCCCCAGCTGCTGCTTAGCTTTGGTATAAGAGTGTTGGTGGACAGTTTTCTGGCGCATAGGGAAAAAGCGCTTGAGGGGTAAGGTACACTTAAGATGCTGAGCCGATATTGCAAGTGACGCCTCTCACCGTGTTATTGTTGCCTGCTGCTGATGTCCTGCTGATCCGGTCTGGTCTGGTCTAGTCTGGTCAGCTGAGACTGCTCCCCCCACGAAGCTGTAACGCCCGTGCCCAGGGTGCACCGAGAGAGAGCCGCTGGACTGGATCAGGTCAGGTCCAGACAGTTGCCCCCCCCCCCCGGGCTCCGGCGCTATAGGATAGTCCAACTGCGGTGCGCCGGCGGTGCTGGGAGCACTAAGAACACTGAAGGCGCTGTGATCCCTGTGAGCTGTAAGCGCTGTGAGCTCTAGGGGGGCTAAACTCCTCCTCGGCAGACCCCTTGGATGCCTTAATCTTCAGGGCTCCACTCTGCCTCTGCCTCTCCCCTGCCTCACAAATGTCAAGGGGAGGGGGGGAGCGGGGGCCTTGAAGCCTCGACTCACAGCTGTTTTTGGACTGCTCTCAGTTTTGTACAAGCAGCAAGCTCAGTCCGTGTCAATTAGCGTTTTCTGTCTCTGCTCTGCAACTTGCTGCAACTTGCTGCTACTGCAGCTGCTCGTGCTACTACTGCTGCACTCTGCTGGTCGCTCCTACCAGCATCACCAGCATCACCAGCCTCCGCCTTTGTAAAATGTTGCCGGTTTACTCGCCGGTATACTCACTGGCCCAGCGCTCCTGCTGCTGCTGCCGCTGCCCAGTACCGGTAGTATTAATGACTCTCGTCCGCCTTGCCTCTCTGCCTCCGCCGGGTCATTTTCCTGTTAAGTTTCGATTTTTTCGCGTTTTTTGCCACAGCCGTGCGAGGGGCTGCACTGAGGAGCGGGAGCAGCGAGCCCCAAGCGGGGCAGGGAGCAAGGAGTTCACAAATGCCCCCCTCTTGCCCCAGCTCAAACAGCCCCAAAAACGGCACAAAACGGCACAAAAACGGCTCCAGCGGCTCCGGCGGCTCCACGGGAGACTCCCTCCTCCCTTCTCAGCTTGTCCTGCACACTGCTGACTGCTGACGGCTGCTCGCGGCTGCTTGCGGCTCACTGCTGACCTCTAGTGGCGAAAGGAAAAATGGTCACATGCAAGCAGTAGCCGGGCAAT